>NW_017672809.1:103258-148705 GCF_001879085.1 Nicotiana attenuata
TTCCTGTGGGGATATGGAGCAGACTTTCCATGCGGCCAAGGTGCAAGGAGTGCCAAGAAACTCGAAAAAGTTCCTGTGGGATATGGAGCAGTACTTCCATGCTGCCAAGGTGCAAGATGAAGACAAGGTCACCATTACGACTATGTATTTGGTGGACAATGCAAAGCTTTGGTGGAGGACGCGCGTGGCAGATGATGTGAGTGCTGGTAGGCCAAAGATTGACTCCTGGGAAGAGCTGAAGAAAGAGTTGAAGGATCAATTCTTTCCTAGCAATGCGGGCTGGATTCCTAGAGATCGTTTGAAGAAGTTGAAACAAACTGGAACGGTCAGGGAATATGCCAAAGATATAAGCAACATGTCTGAGGAAGACAAGCTGCATAATTTCCTTTACGGGTTGCAGTCGTGGGCACAAATGGAACTATGAAGGCAGAATGTGAAAGACCTTCCTAGTGCCATTCCTGCTGCGGATGCGTTGGGTGATTTTCGGTTGGGACAAGATGGTTCTGATTTCTCTACTACTTCAAACGCCAAAAACGGAAACAAGGACAAGGCAAAAGAGTGGAGGAAAAACGGAAACGACGAGGGAAATGCTGTTGAGGGCAATGGCAATGAGAAGGGAAAGCAATGTGCTGGACCTTCGACAAACAAAGGGACAAAACAGCAAGTTTGATGGCTGTTTTATTTGCAAAGGACCACACATGGAGGGACTGTCCAAGAATTGAAAAGCTTTCCGCGTTGTTTGCTGAAGAAAAATGTAAAGATGAGCCAAACAAGGAAGAACATGAGCAAGCAACAACATATATAGGGCCTATGGTGGTNGCTATTCCAAAGGCTAGTGGGAAAATTTGGTTATTTGCATCCTTTGAAACTGAAATCATTAAAACACCACGAAATTTTGACTTCAAAAAAGTTGCATCAACAGCAATCACTGGTCTACAATGATTCCAACCAGATATTGATGATCCATATGCATAAAACATATAAAGAAACCTAAAAATATAGTATAAAACAAGGTTAACAGAAGTTAAGGACAGGCAGTCCTTAACTTAGACTAACAAGGTCAAAAGTTAAGGACAGGTAGTCCTGAACTTCAGGTTACAAGGCCAAAAGTTAAGGACAAGTAGTCCTGAAGTTAGACTAACAAGGTCAAAAGTTAAGGACAGGCAGTCCTTAACTTAGAGTTACAAGTTATAAAGTTAAGGACATGCAGTCCTGAACTTCAGGTTACAAGCTCAAAAGTTAAGGATAGGTAGTCCTGAAGTTAGAGTAACAAGGTCAAAAGTTAAGGACATGTAATCCTTAACTTAGAGTGACAAGTTATAAAGTTAAGGACATGCAGTCCTTAACTTAGGTTTACAAGCTAAAAAGTTAAGGACATGGAGTCCTTAACTTAGACTAACAAGGTCAAAAGTTAAGGTCACCATGTCTTTAATTTTATAACTTGGAATTCTAAGTTAAGGACCAAGTGTCCTTAACTTTTTGACTGCACACATGAAAGTTAAGGACAACACGTCCTTAACTTTTTAACTGGTTAAAGACAGCATGTCCTAAAGTTTATAAAACAGACTAAAAAACTCTTTTTTGATTGTTTACCTGTTGTTGTCGTCTATCTTTATGTTAGTATATGTTCCCGGGTTTTTACTTCTCATCATATACAAGTATGAAGACAATAATTCATAATTCTCTTCAGGAGTTCCTCTTATTAAAGCGGAAGCACGTTGAATAGCACGCCACGCCTTGTGATACCCAATGTCTAGTCCATGCAATTTTTGCATTTCTGCCATGACAAAAGCTGGTGTAACTTCAAACCTTGGGTCTCGAAGATTGTCGATAATGTAACCACTAATCAACTTTGAAGTTGCATGCCTTTGATCAGCTTTCATAGTGTTAACAGAGCAGTCATGATTTTTCCCGATCTTTACTATCTTGAACAGTGTTGAATCTTTAATTCTGAAAGCACGCACACACCACCCACACCTATCATCATTGCATTTCAACGAATATCTTGTTGAGCTTGATCTAACAGCCTTGAATTAAAAATGTCCTTTAATTGCTATATTCGAAAAATAGTTAATTATACTCTTCTTTTTGTCAAATATTGATCCCACTTTTATTTCATAAGCATTTTCTCTTAATATCGTAGTTGGGGATTCTTTTTGTTTCAAATTTGACCTTCGTCTAGTTAGTTGAGTAGAGGTTTTCTCAGCAACTTCTTCGATTACCGGTGCACTCTCTAAGACTTGAATACCCAAAGCATGTTCGTTGTCCTTCTACTTGAATAGAATCAGATATTTGAAGCACCTCTTTAGTTATTGGTTGAGCTTCAACCATATCTATTTCCATTATCTGTTAGCATTTGTTTTGATTGTCATGTTGAGTTTCTCTGTTGACATGTTCAAAGGCGCTTGTTGATCCAAAAACTCTTTCCGAAATATCAATAATGAAACGACAGCCCTTGAAGAGTGAATGACTTTTTAGTAACTCTATACATGTGTGAAGATCTAAATCTTTGGATACAAGCATTCCCTTGCTTGTTCCAAGGTTGATATCAAACCATATCACTGCTTCAAACTTGTCTCTATCCAATTCAATAACTTCAAAGATGTGTTTAACGAAATCTTCAAACTGAATTGCCTCAGGTACTAGAACAAGCTTTGTTTGATGATCAAGATACTTATAGTCTTCAGTCCATCTAACATTAAAAGCAACTATAATGCAAAATACTTCCATCCTGCAAGTCAAGAGAATGGGAAACTCGGGATGTATTTTATAGAGCAATCCTTGTATAATTAAGAACAGGTACTGTAAGTTCAAGACCAAGATAAGGACCAAGTGTCGTTAACTTTTGAACTTGGAATTCAAAGTTAAGGACCAAGTGTCCTTAACTTTTTAACTTGGAACTGAAAGTTCAGGACCAAGTGTCCTTAACTTTTTAACTTAGAACTGAAAGTTCAGCACCAAGTGTCCTTAACTTATGAACTTGGAACTTAAAGTTCAGGACCAAGTGTCCTTAAGTTATGAACTTAAGGAACTGTAAGTAAAGGACCAAGTGTTCTTAACTTTTGAACTTGGAAATAAAAGTTCAGAACCATGTGTCCTTAACTTTTGAACTTGGAATTCAAAGTTATAGACCAAGTGTCTTTAACTTTTGAACTTGAAACTTGAAGTTAAGGACTTCCTGTCCTTAACTTTTTAACTTGTAACTCTAAGTTAAGGACCAAGTGTCCTTTACTTTTTAACTTGGAACTCAAAGTTTAGGACCAAGTGTCCTTAACTTATGAACTTGGAACTTAAAGTTCAAGACCAAGTATCCTTAAGTTATGAACTTGGAACTGTAAGTAAAGGACTAAGTGTCCTTAACTTTTGAACTTGGAAATAAAAGTTCAGGACCAAGTGTCCTTAACTTTTGAACTTGAAATTCAAAGTTAAGGACCAAGTGTCCTTAACTTTTGAACTTGAAACTTGAAGTTAAGGACTGCATGTCCTTAACTTTTTAACTTGTAACTCTAAGTTAAGGACTATTTGTCCTTAACTTTTGAACATGTAAGTCAAAGTTCATGACCAAGTGTCCTTAACTTTTCAACTTGAAACTCAAACAGGAACAAGTGTCCTGAACTTTTGAACTTGAAACTCAAACTTCAGGACCAAGTGTCCTTAACTTTTCAACTTGAAACTCAAACTTCAGGACCAAGTGTCCTTAGCTTTTTCAAAACAATTTGCAAAACTATGACAGTATGTCCTTAATATTCAGAAGAACAGCGAAAAAGTTAAGGACATTGTGTCCTTAACTATTTCAATTCAATTTGCAAAATCAGGACACTATGTCCTTAATATTAGTAACAACGATCATGTTAAGGACACCAAGTCCTTAACATTATGTGCTCAATTTTTATAGAATTATCACAGGACGCGATGTCCTTAACCTTAATAATCCAGAAATTCAAAAAAAAAATCAAATCCCTAGCATCACATTCCTAGTAACGAAATAAAAATCAATAGAAACACACAAAAGCATAACTTACTGTAAATTTATGTCGATTTTTAGACTAGAAAGTTGAATTCAATAGTTTCAAATCGGAAGTGAAGCTTCTGCAATTCTATAGTTTGAAATTCGACGATCAGTTTCGCTACTGCTGAAGTTAGTTACTGTTGCTGCTGCTGCTGCGATTAATAAAAGCGTAGGTATAAGTTATAGAAGAAGGGTATTTTCGTCCAGTCGGGTAAAAGTTTATTAAACCAGTGGCTAAAGACTAAAGACATTTGAAACACCGGCTTTAAAGTAAAGACATGTGCTCTTAATGGCTATTTGTGCACATCCCCCCGTAAAAATGGAGGGCATGTCACTGCTCTTGGCCCATGAACCTACAGCCCAATATGAGAGTCATCCATTTGACCATTCATCCTCCACTCTCTTTAATTTTTGGGCTTCAAATATATTATTGTGATTTCATGGGCTTGTAGTATGATAGTAGCAGTGACATCTCTTTTCTGATTCTCAAGCTGGTGGTAGATCTTATTCTTGAGTCGATGAGTTTATTCACCAATCATCAAACCAGTATATAGAGTTTTGTGTAGCAAATTAAATATTATACTTAAGAAAATTCCCTTTAATATTGACAAATTCCGATTTTGATTCTTGTGATATCTTACTAAGTACCTTTAATCTTCAATTAATTGTAATTCGTATTTTTGTCCCTTTACTCTATACCGAGACAATAAAAAAGGAAAAGTGCAATATTTGCCCTTCTACTATCGAAATAAGCTACATTCTCTTTGTTTCGGTTTCTTAGTATAACTATCTCTACCGTTACACATTTGGTTCATATTTTCCTGCCATCCGTTAAATGGTTTGGTCATATCTTAAAAAAGACATGTGGCTAGCCAGTGCCGACTGAAAGGTAAGGCGACTGAAGCAATGACTTTATGCCCCAAAATTTTAGGGGGCCCATTTTTCACTAGTAGTAATTTATGAATTATTATTTTTAAAATTGAGCATCTTAAAGTAAAAAAGTATAATTTTTAATTGATTTGTTATTGGTGCTGACCGCGTATGAGAATATATGTCGTTTTCTATTTAGTAATAAAAACTTGAGATCATTAAATGATGAGAATCTCTAAGAAAAATATTTCCTTAACCTCGAATGTTCCATAAAACATTGTAATAGCCACTTTGATATGGTTTAAGCTTACTTTTCAAATAAAAAATGTTAAGAAAAATAGTACAATTAGAAGATAATACTCTAATCGATATGCTCAATCAGATGAAAAAACTGATTCTTTTCTGCCTAAATTGCTTAGACAAGAATGTTAATAATTTTTGAAGCATTTGCATATGTGGGAAGAAGTTTTCCAAAAATAAAGTTGATAAAATCTATCTAAGATCAACAATGTCACTAGAGAAATTTAATGGATTATCTATATTATCAATTGAAAAGGAATTATTAAAAGAAATATTATAAAAATTATTTATAACTTCGCATCTCAAAAGACTAGGAAATATAACTTTATATATAATTTTTTTCAGAGAAAAATTAAGGCATCTCAACAAGATTTGGCTTTAGGCCACAACCTACGTTGAGTTGCCCATGTGGCTAGCTGTTAGCCCCTTGACAAAGGTCCTCGGCAGGTGTGGGTTGTGACAAGTATTTTCATGATGGACTTGGCACACAACCTGAAAATTGGGACAACATCATGACGGGCAGCTCGGCATGACGGACTATGCGGGGTTTGACAAAGGCACCTTGAACAGAAGCAAGGCGCATTTTGCTTAGACGTGCGGGTTGGCGAAACAATGGCAAGGAAAAGCCATGTCGAGTAGGGGCAAAGACATGGCAAGGCAAGGCAAGGCAATGCGGGGCAAGAAATGGCAATTGATGCGGGCAGATTTGATCAAGTTGGGGGCGACTTGACATGAGCGGACAGTTGTGGAAATGAATGTGTGCGGCAAAGTCAGCGGGTGACGAGCAGTGGCCATGGCATTGGCGCGGAGCAGTGTCAAGGGCAAGGCTGGGCGCAATGCCAGCCTTGGGCACAAGGCAGCTGGTCGAAATTGGCACATGCTGTGCACAAGCAGCAGTTGGAAAGCATGTGCAAAGCACATGGGAAGCAGTTGGCAGTTGCAACCTCTCCCAAGACATGCTGATCATGGCCTAAAAGTGTGCCCACGTTTTTGTACATTGTCCTAACATGTTTGCCCATCAGTTGGGGCTTGTCAACTGATTGTAGCATATAAATAAGTGCCTAGTTTGTCTGAAAACGGGCAGAACTTAGTCTAAGGCATTGTGTTAGCCAAAATTCATCTAAGTCATTTCCTAAGGGTGGGAAAATCATTTTGGGGCAGGGAATTAGGGAATTCTTTGTCTTGGCCATAGGGTTGGCTATTGTGTTCTTATATTACGTGTTGGGAAGAAATTCCTGTATATCGTGTGTGCCTTTTACTATTTTTGCTGCCTATTTTCATTCTAAGTTTCAAACGTCCCTAAAATAAAACTAAGTGTTGGAAAGGCTGAAGTCAAGGTTGGGCTTGACTGCCGCACGGAGGTGAACCCCAGGCAGGAATTCGAGTGACATAAATCACCCCTGTGACAACTGGTATTAGAGCGTGGCTGGATTGGGGTGGAGACATAATCTTCAGTGGCAGAATTTTGTGAAGAATGGAAGGTGGCAACGCAGAACTGAAGGAAAAGGTTGCTACATTAGAGGCACTCGTCGGAACTGTTGATGGGGATCAATTTCTGACTATCATGACTCGTCTTGCCTATCTTGAGGGTGAGTTGAACAGGCTGAGCCAGGAGTGCACAGATTTGAAAACGGAAAATGGGTTGTTGCGTCATGCTGTTGGCAATGATGAAGCACAGCATGGGGCAGATCGTTCGAGGGTCAAAATTCCGGAGCCTAAAGAGTTTAATGGTCCAAGGAGTGCCAAGAAACTCGAAAAGTTCCTGTGGGATATGGAGCAGTACTTCCATGCGGCCAAGGTGCAAGGAGTGCCAAGAAACTCGAAAAGTTCCTGTGGGATATGGAGCAGTACTTCCATGCTGCCAAGGTGCAAGATGAAGACAAGGTCACCATTACGACTATGTATTTGGTGGACAATGCAAAGCTTTGGTGGAGGACGCGCGTGGCAGATGATGTGAGTGCTGGTAGGCCAAAGATTGACTCCTGGGAAGAGCTGAAGAAAGAGTTGAAGGATCAATTCTTTCCTAGCAATGCGGGCTGGATTCCTAGAGATCGTTTGAAGAAGTTGAAACAAACTGGAACGGTCAGGGAATATGCCAAAGATATAAGCAACATGTCTGAGGAAGACAAGCTGCATAATTTCCTTTACGGGTTGCAGTCGTGGGCACAAATGGAACTACGAAGGCAGAATGTGAAAGACCTTCCTAGTGCCATTGCTGCTGCGGATGCGTTGGGTGATTTTCGGTTGGGACAAGATGGTTCTGATTTCTCTACTACTTCAAACTCCAAAAACGGAAACAAGGACAAGGCAAAAGAGTGGAGGAAAAACGGAAACGACAAGGGAAATGCTGTTGAGGGCAATGGCAATGAGAAGGGAAAGCAATGTGCTGGACCTTCGACAAACAAGGGACAAAACAACAAGTTTGATGGCTGTTTTATTTGCAAAGGACCACACATGGCGAGGGACTGTCCAAGAATTGAAAAGCTTTCCGTATTGTTTGCTGAAGAAAAATGTGAAGATGAGCCAAACGAGGAAGAACATGAGCAAGCAACAACATATATAGGGCCTATGGTGGTGCTGAAAAATGCGGAAGCTACTTCGTCGAGGACGACGAATTCTTCTAGTGGGGGTGGTTTGTTAGCCCCTTGACAAAGGTCCTCGGCAGGTGTGGGTTGTGACAAGTATTTTCATGATGGACTTGGCACACAACCTGAAAATTGGGACAACATCATAACGGGCAGCTCGGCATGACGGACTATGCGGGGTTTGACAAAGGCACCTTGAACGGAAGCAAGGCGCATTTTACTTAGACGTGCGGGTTGGCGAAACAATGGCAAGGCAAAGCCATGTCGAGCAGGGGCAAAGACATGGCAAGGCAAGGCAAGGCAATGCGGGGCAAGAAATGGCAATTGATGCGGGCAGATTTGATCAAGTTGGGGGCGACTTGACATGAGCGGGCAGTTGTGGCAATGAACGTGTGCGGCAAAGTCAGCGGGTGACGAGCAGTGGCCATGGCATTGGCGCGGAGCAGTGTCAAGGGAAAGGCTGGGCGCAATGCCAGCCTTGGGCACAAGGCAGCTGGTCAAAATTGGCACATGCTGTGCACAAGCAGCAGTTGGAAAGCATGTGCAAAGCACATGGGAAGCAGTTGGCAGTTGTAACCTCTCCCAAGACATGTTGATCATGGCCTAAAAGTGTGCCCACATTTTTGTACATTGTCCTAACATGTTTGCCCATCATTTGGGGCTTGTCAACTGATTGTAGCCTATAAATAAGTGCCTAGTTTATCTGAAAACGGGCAGAACTTAGTCTAAGGCATTGTGTTAGCCAAAATTCGTCTAAGTCATTTCCTAAGGGTGAAAAAATCATTTTGGGGCAGGGAATTAGGGAATTCTTTGTCTTGGCCATAGGGTTGGCTATTGTGTTCTTGTATTCACATATTAATACGAGTTGGGAAGAAATTCCTGTATATCGTGTGTGCCTTTTACTGTTTTTGCTGCCTATTTTCATTCTAAGTTTCAAACGTCCCTAAAATAAAACTAAGTGTTGGAAAGGCTGAAGTCAAGGCTGGGCTTGACTGCCGCACAAAGGTGACCCTCGGGCAGGAATTCGAGTGACATAAATCACCCCTGTGACACTAGCCATGATTTGATAAAAAAGACCCTCTCTATTTCTAATTGAAATCCATCCGCTCCATACTAATAACCACACGTTCAAAAAAATTGACCCATTCCACCACTTAGATTCTATGTGTCGAGATGGTAACTAGGATCAGTTTCAATCTTGAAGTATTATCTTGTTCAATTCTTTCATGTGCCTCATGATGACTGAATCTAGCAGTTTATGTTTTGCAGTACACACGACTACCAATCCAAAGTGTTAACCAAATAGAGGCATAGTCTACGGTAGGGGCGGCAAATGTGCGGGTCGGGTCGGGTCGGATACGAACGGATCAAAATGAGTAATTCAAAAACGGATAAATTATTTGACTCGAACCATATTTAATACAGATAATAAACGATTTACCCAGCGGATAATATGGGTAACCATATTATTCATGACTTCTTGAATATAATCATTTTTTTGGAGTATTCCTAATCTCCCAAACTTGAAGAATTATTTTAAATTTGGATTTAATTTTTCTTAATAGTGCAATAAATTTTATAAATCATAAATGTTAGTAATTGAAATAAAGCCCAAATCAAAGTCAAATCAATACTAATGCTAGCAAAACAAATTTAATTCAACACTAAGTGTGACAATACTATTGAATGTCTATTTTTTAGTTTTGCATTTGTTTAGGCAGTGAAAACGCATAATTTATTTTTACTTTATTTGTTTAGTATTTAATCGTGTAATAAATACTCATTAGCCTTACTTATTTTAGCATACCTTAATACTGTTAGATCATGATCATTTTATTTTTTATTGTTGAATATTTTAGTACAATGTCATGATTCAACTTATATTTTGTGTTGTTTTCTTGAAAAATACCTTATACAATTATATCTTACTAGGACTAAAAAAATAATTTTTGGAGTACATACGTATTTTGTGCTATGAAGACTTAACTGGGAAAAATACTCAAAAACATGAGAAAAATCGAGATTGAAAGATCTGACTTTGTTGATTTGAATTGATTTATGATTTAAACATTCGAAACAATTGGTTTGATTTAGTAATTGAAAAACCTGAAATCAACCAGACCTCTGTACACCCTTAACTAGCCATTCAAAATGATAAAATTTGATCTCTTATGTTTGATGACAGGTTTAAAGTAATCTCTTAAATATGCACTGAGCATTTTTTGTCCTTTAAGTTTGCTAAAACTTAGCACTTCTGGTCTCCGAAAAATATTTAACAATTTATGTCCATTAGATTTGACGAAAAATGTAAAAAAGATTAATCTTTTAAAAAAAGAAAAGCCCCATCAAATCCTAAATAATAGAAATACAAAAAACTACACTAGACACAAAAAAGATACCAAAAATAGCTGAAAATCGCACCTCAAAAAGCTGCAACAAACTCTTAAAAATAGAAATAGCAGAAAATACAAAATTGCACATTTAAATGTGAGTTCGTGCTATTTTTTTTTAATTTTTCCCTCTATTCCTATCAAATCTAATAGATAGTTTTCCTTAAATATTTGATGGAGACAAAAAATATTAGATTATGGTAAACCTAAACAACTAAAATTGCTCACTTTAGAGACTACTTTGAACCAAGTCTTAAACATAAGGGACCATTTTGTCATTTTCTCAATAAATTTCACTCCCTGCCGTTGCTGTCGCTTTCTCTTTGCCCTACTCTCTTGTCACTTCTCATTGATCGAAACTCCTTTGGAAACGTGCGCCCTTTTTTCTTTCACTCGACAGTTATGCACTAACTCCCAAACTCACTCACTCAATCTCACTGCCACAGACTCCTCATCACTCTCTCTTCTTCCTCCTAACCCCCCAACCAAAATATACATACACATTTCTACATCTCTACATCACATTTTGCATTGTTCAAATGAAGTTACTTCATTGTCCTTCGATCTCTACCTGCAAACCTAAACTCCATTCCCAAAATTATCCTTTTTCGAGGAGGAACAGAGTTGATTTTGTGAGTATTGGAAGAAAATCGAGGATTTCAGTGGCGGTAGTAAATGCGGCTGCTGATAGTGGACGAGGAGCTAAAGCGGAGACTGCGGCCACGGCGGTGGTGGTGGAGGAGAAGCCGATGGTGGAACGACGACGTTTTGAGGTTCTACCAGGGAAACCTTTGCCGTTTGGCGCTACTGCAACAGACGGCGGTGTCAATTTCGCCGTTTTTTCGAGTAATGCCACTTCTACTACTCTTTGCTTGATCACTCTCTCCGATTTACCTCAGGTAGTTCTCCGGCTAAATATTATTTCTTTTTTACGCTCTATTCCAATTTATGTTACATAGTTTTAATCGGCACCAGTATAAGAAATACAGAATTGTTTTTGAAACTTATGATCATAAGGAAATAGTGTCACATAAACTAGAAAACATGGAGCAAATTTAACTTTACACCACATTTTAACCTTAAAGAGATTTTTTCTTGCCTCGAGAAATTTTCAGTTTCAAATGTAGCTTCTTTTAATTTTATTTTGTCTTTTTTAAGGTTCATCCCTTTGGCCCAAGTAGCTGATGATCTGTATACAAATTCAATTAAAGGAATATTTTTTCATGTTAGCAATTTAATAAATAAATTCAACACTGTTTCTTCTTTTTTCCTTTAATGATGGTGGTGTTTGGGCTAGTTTGTATGCATCTCGACTGGTTCACCTGATACTTGTTACCTCGTACCAGCACAGGTATTGGGTAACTCTGCCCACCAAGGCTTGGGCAAATGGAAAGAGATCTTCCTAGCCTTTTTGCTTTCGCTGGATTGAAGAACCTGAGACCTCATGGTTCTCTCGACCACCACACCCTTGGGTGCTTATCAACACTTTTTCTTAGTTGTGCTTCATTTATATCCTATATTTTCTCCTGATATTTGTAGCTTCCTGGAAGTAAAAAGTTATGTTGGACTCTCTAAAATGCTGTCGCACCCGTGTCGGATCTTCCAAAAATGCACTACATTTGGAGGATCTGGCATGCATCCGGTGACATTTTCGGAGAGTCCGAGCAACATAGGTAAAAAGCCTAGTATAACTGACTATTTTTTCTGAAGAGCAGTTTTTCTTGTAACACTTTTAAGTCCTAATTTACAATGGATTTTCCCATGGTGCCTCATCGAGGATAGTGGCACTTGTATTAAGTAAAAGAATATTAAAGTTGGAGGAAAGTATTTTATTTTCCCATCAGAAAGTTCACTTCCCTTTTTTTCCTTTCTTTTTTTCCTCCTTTTTTTCCTTTCTGATTTTGATGTTTCATGATGTATTATATCATCTAAATGAAAATGCTCAATCTCTAGCTTAAATGAGGGATGCCATTTTTCCATTGTGTGATAAATCAATCAATAACTCTTCAATCTCAAGTTAATCAGGATCGGTTATAATCACCTATATCTATTCTTCTCCATTCAGGTTCATTTCACTCCAATACTATAATAATTCTCCTTTGAAGACAAATTTGGCGACTTCTAGATCTTGTACTTATCCCTACACTTATAATTAGTTTAATCCTAACTAGTTTGTATCACTTGAATTGTTCCTTTGCTTCCGTTGTGTTCTGCTCTTAGTTAAGTCTGGTTTAATTTCGAGAAATTTAGGTCTTCTTAGGAAACTTCTTTCCTTTTCATTCTTATTATACTGTGTAGTTATGAGATATAGATGGGCTTACAGCGTAAATTCCTCTAAAAAGATTATCTTCTACTCCCTCCGGTCCAAAATAAGTGATTTTTTGCATGTTTTCACATAGATTAAGAAATCCACCTTTTAGCATTAATTAGCAATAAAATTGACCATATTAACCTTTACTATCTCACATAAACACTCCTAACACATGTTCCAACAGTATTTACTCCAAGGACAATGTAGGAAAAAAATAATTAATTCATTCTTGAAATCTGGAAAAATAATTATTTTGGACCACAAGAAAAAGCCAAAAAATCACTTATTTTGGACCGGAGGGAGTAATATTTACGCTAAGACATCTTTTGGGGCTAGCTGTAACATAGCAGGAGAAAGTTTTTAAGTTATATCCTTCAATACGCCATAGCACATCTGGCTTGTTTGTAATTTCAGTTTTTCACCTATTATTAACTCTTGCAGAAGAGAGTGACCGTACAAATTTCCCTGGATCCTCTGGCTAATAAAACTGGAGATGTCTGGCATGTGTTCCTTAAGGGAGATTTCGAAAATATGCTTTATGGCTACAAGTTTGATGGAAAATTCTCTCCTGAAGAAGGACATTTCTTTGACTCTTCTCAAATAGTGTTGGATCCTTATGCCAAGGTCAGATAACTATAAAGTAAGAAAAAATTTCTGTCAATATGAGTCTGTTATTTCTTATTCAGACTATGCTTTCTTATTACAAATGATCTCTACTGGTACATTTCATTATTACGTTCTTTTGGCCTGCCCTGAGTCATTCTTGAATTTCCATCTAGGCTACAGTAAGTAGAGGAGAATATGGTGTATTAGGGCCAGAGGATGATTGTTGGCCCCCAATGGCTGGCATGGTACCTTCTGCTGCTGATCAGGTAACTACAGTTTCTTAGGGCTCAGCGTAATCGTATATATGATCTGGTTCTTTGTTATTTTTGTGTTAGTTTTACTTTTCGAGCTAACTATGGAATTGGCCATAACATGTTTGAAAGACCACAATCACCAAAAAGCATTGTCGTGGTTGCCTTCCCTACAGAAAAAATAATGGGTGGCTTCATTACTGTCCTCAACTTAGATGAGACATGGGAATATATGGTTATGTTTGTTTTAACATGTCTGTTTTACTGTTTGATCTTTGTTATTTTCAGTTTGACTGGGAAGGAGATCTACCACTGAAGTTTCCACAGAGAGATCTTGTAATTTATGAAATGCACGTTCGTGGATATACAAATCATGAGTCGAGCGGAACAAAATTTCCTGGTACTTACCGTGGTGTTGTGGAGAAACTTGATCACTTGAAGGTGAATGCTTGGTTGTTATAATAGTATATGTTATGGCCTGTAACGTTAGCATATGATCGGTTTTTCAGGAGTAAGTTTTAGTTTTTCTGACATTATTAGTTCAAGATCACTTTTGGACACACCAAAATTTGAGGAGGTTCATGCAAATGTTTTTCCCCTTTCATCTTATTGTAAGGGTCGACATTCATATATTGCATTGGAAGGGTTTTTGGCTTTTATCAATAGTTAAGTGATGGACCATTGGCCCAAAATTTTCTCTTTAAGTAAACTAGTGTATGAGAATTATAGTTGTGAAATTAGATGGCAAACATCCTGTGCAAAATTGAAAGCCTATGCCTTAGACGGATATGGATCATGATTCATAAGTCATCTTGTTACCTTTCTTAATGCATAAGTGAAAGTGAAGGCGTCAGCTGGTTATGAGGTTTAAGAGTGGTTTATTTCCTGATATATTTGCAGGAACTTGGTGTCAACTGTATAGAGCTAATGCCCTGTCACGAGTTCAATGAGCTGGAGTACTATAGTTATAACTCTGTATTGGGTGACTACAAGTAAACTTCCCTTTTCACTTCTCGCAAAGAGTTACTTTCACACTTCGAAATTGTTGGTCTAGGAACATTAGAGAAGTTTTAACATGTAAGACTATACATATGTTATAGCACATCTAATATTTGAAATGGAAATGATTAAAAATTTGAATTTCAAACTCATAACTCTCTTACTTGGATGAATTTCTTGCATTTCTCTTCTAAACAGGAGTGAATTTCTAGTTTCTGGACCAAAAAAAAATGGTATTCTAATAAGCTTATGTCATGCTTGAGTACAACAACAACAACAGCCCAGTGTAATCCCACAAGTGAGGTCTGGGGAGGGTAGGATGTACGCAGCCTGGAATAAGAGTGTTAAAGCCTGCATCGGTGTGGCTATGTTTTGGTACTGGATTCAATTGCTACTTTTTGCCAAAATTAGTTCTAGGTTTATTATTATTATTATTATTATTATTATTTTTGCATAAATATTTTTCTTAGAATAAACCCCACAAGATAGTTTTAGGTTTATTAGTTGAAAGAACTTCAATTAACGTGTAAGTGAGGCAGAACCTCGTGATAGGAGGCTAAGTTGCTCGGGCACGGTTGCGGATCTAGAGGTCGGATCTTCGAGATGTAAATTCTGAGATTCGGGGATACGGATACGGGTGCGGGGATCCAGCTAAAAATAATTCAAAAAAATAAAAATATAGAAATATCTCTAAATTATGAGAGATTTTGTGGAATACTTACGTATAGCTTGTAAAGTGTGGATTTCCTTTTTATTCTCAAGTTGTAGATAAGTAAAGGATTGATCTCCTAGATAAGTTATGCTATTTTCTTCAAATTTACCCTAGTTTTGGTTCTAATTTCGTGAATCAAATTGTATCTCGTCTCGGATTTTTCTATCCAACGTGGTCAAAGTACCCAAAATTGTTTGACCAGATTCGGTACGGATCCTATACGCACACCCATACTAGTGTCGTGTCGACACGGGTGCGGCACCTTAACTGTCATGTCGGAACAACTTAGATAGGAGGTGGTTATTTTTTCCTTCTCTTCTGGGGTGGGGAATTCAAAAGTAACTAACTGATGTTGTCCCCTATTTTGATTTGGGGAGGGGATTCTTTTTGTTCTTTTTTCTTTTGAGGCAGGGAAAGTGGTACGACGATTCTGAAATTAAATTAATTGATGCTGCTCTCAATTCCAATTATTGACATGGTGTCCTAGTTGGGTATAACTGATGGGACAAGTCTAGCTCATAAAGACTGATTAAGGATCTCCCATTTGAAAAAGAAGAGTGATAAAGAATCTCTTCATGCTTACTATCTAAAACTGTTAGATGGCTCAGAAAGATAAAAGACAAGCGAAAGGAAGAAGTTGAAGAGAGATTCTATGAGAAGCGTAGACAACATATTTTTGAAAGTCCTCTGAGAATGATGTGCAATGATTGCCAGCAGAATGTTCTTGCATGCAAGGGTTGGGACAGTTAATTTGATTGTCTCTTTTGCATTGAGCCCATATATGAAATTTGAACCTGATTTTTCTGCATTGGGTAGTGCGACAATGATGCTAAGATCATATGATGATAACAGTCACACACCTACATTTGAAGATAATTTACGCTTAATTAGACAACAGTGTTATTAAAAGCGCTCGCTTCTCGCTTTAAGCGCTGAAGCGACGCGAGGCGCAGGGCTATCGCTTTTCTGCTACAAAAGCGACTCACATTTAAAAAGCGCTCGCTTCTCCCGCTTAAGCGAGAAGCGCCTCGATGGAAAAGCGATAAAAAAGCGTGCTTAAGCGAGCAAGAAGGCATCTGCTAGGGTTTTTAAAATTTTTTTTGGCAAATAAGCCATCTGTTAACAAATAAACATACGCTCTTCAACGACTTCTTCTCCAGTGAACTCCAGCGACGACGAAGTCCAGTTCTCGGTTAGTTTCTTCAACGACTTCTTCTTTTCTTCTTCTTCTGTTCTTCTTCTTCTGTTCTTCTTTCAATTTTTTTCACTTTTAAGCGCTGATTTTGTGCCCTAAACGACTTCTTCTTCTTCGGTTCTACTTTGTGCTCTGTTTTATGCTTTATGCTCTGTTTTCTGCTTTATCATCTCCTTTATGCTCTGTTTTCTGGTTCGTGTGAATTAACTGTTATTTTTTTTTTTTGGTTGTTGATTGTAGTAAATTTAATTTGATTATTCAATGGCATCAAGCCAAAAAAGCCAAAAATTTATTTGCTTCTTGATTCAAGAATTGAAACATTTGCTTAATATGTTATTTTTAATGAGTTCTTAGCTATTTATCTATGCCTAATTTTTTTTTATTTATGTGTTAAATTGCGCTTCACATGAAAAAAGCGCGCGCTTCGCTTCCCGCTTTTCGCTTCGGTGAAGCGAGGCCTCGTCGCTTTTTTGCGCTTAACGCTTTCCAAAACACTACTTAATTAGACAATAAGACTGAACATGGCATAATTGACTTCCGAACTTATTCATTGTGTTCTAAGCTGCTTGTACATTACTAGATAGTAGCTACACAATGCTAATGATATCCCTTTAGTCAGTGGTATATATCCTTGACAGTGGCTTAACATATTTCTTTTTTCACAGGGAGTTGATGAGTATGTTACTCATCGTATTGGAGTGGGTGGATTAAATGGAGACTCGCATCCGGTGTTTTATGTGATAAGAATGTGCCACTTAAACTTAAGGGTAAGTTTTACAGAGTGGTTGTCAGACTTACCATGTTGTACGGAGCAGAGTGTTGGCCAATCAAGAACTCTCATGTCCAGAAGATAAAAGTAGCGGAAATGAGGAGGGGATGTGCAGACATACCAGGATTGATAAGATTAAAAATGAAGATATTCGGGACAAGGTAGGAGTAGNCACCACCAAGTTCGCACATCAAACCGGGGCGAAACTCCCCTATATAGCTGGTTTACGGTACAAAGGCAGTTATTCCCGCCGAAGTAGAAATTTCTTCCTTAAGGATTATGCAAGAAGCTGAGCTCGACGACGCAGAATGGGTGAAGAGTCATTACGAACAGCTAGCTCTTATAGATGGAAAAAGAATGAATGCAGTTTGCCATGGTCAGCTTTATCAGAACAGAATGTCCAGAGCCTTCAACAAGAAAGTCAAGCCGAGACAGTTCACACCGAGACAGCTGGCATTAAAGAAAATCTTCCCGCATCAAGATGAAGCCAAAGGGAAATTCTCACCCAACTGGCAAGGTCCATACATGGTTCACCGGGTTCTGACAGGAGGAGCCCTTATACTTGCAGAAATGGACGGAGAAGTTTGGCCGAAACCGATTAATTCGGATGTAGTCAAGTGCTATTATGTGTAATCTTTGTGCTATATGATGTATTTTGAACTACGTCTGACCTGATTCCCGTTTAAGAGGGAATACGTAGGCAGCCTTATGGGTTCGGTCACAATTCAATAAAATTTTCACTTCCCCCGCAATTGGAAACTGGGGAAGAATTTTGAGGAGGACCCTCAAAATTCCGAAGTAACTTCAGGCAGTCATCGCAAGCAACCGTCAGAAGCAGCAACCCATTAAACTGGGGAAGAATTTTGAGGAGGACCCTCAAAATTCCGAAGCAAGGAGGTTGGGACGTCTCAAAATGCATCACAGTCACCAGTTCATCAAAACTATTTTATCTCGTGCATTATCACATATTTCAAATAACTTACATTTCTACAAATAATTTGCCAAATGCATGCATGTTTTTTAGTCAGTGGTATATATCCTTGACAGTGGCTTAACATATTTCTTTTTTCACAGGGAGTTGATGAGTATGTTACTCATCGTATTGGAGTGGGTGGATTAAATGGAGACTCGCATCCGGTGTTTTATGTGATAAGAATGTGCCACTTAAACTTAAGGGTAAGTTTTACAGAGTGGTTGTCAGACTTACCATGTTGTACGGAGCAGAGTGTTGGCCAATCAAGAACTCTCATGTCCAGAAGATAAAAGTAGCGGAAATGAGGAGGGGATGTGCAGACATACCAGGATTGATAAGATTAAAAATGAAGATATTCGGGACAAGGTAGGAGTAGCCTCGATGGAGGAGAAGAAGCGAGAAGCGAGGCTTAGGTGGTTTGGGCATGTGAAGAGGAGAAGCCTAGATGCTCCGGTGAGGAGGTGCGAGAGATTGACCCAGTGTTTTGGAAAGCGTTAAGCGCAAAAAAGCGACGAGGCCTTGCTTCACCGAAGCGAAGCGCGCTTTTTTTTTCATGTGAAGCGCAATTTAACACATAAATTAAAAAAAATAAAATAGGCATAGATAAATGGCTAAGAACTCATTAAAAATAACATATTAAGCAAAAAAACATAACAGTTAATTCACACGAACCAGAAAATAGAGCATAAAGCAGATGATAAAGCAGAAAACAAAGCACAAAGTAGAACAGAAGAAGAAGTCGTTTAGGGCACAAAATCAGTGCTTAAAAAGTGAAAAATTGAAAGAAGAAGAGAAAAATAGGGCAGAAGAACAAACATAAATTAGATGTGTAGCACAGAGCAATAGAAAGTGAAAAAAATAGAAAGAAGAAGAAGAATCGAATAAGAAGAACAGACGACGAAGAAGAAGAAGAAGAAAAAGAAAAGAAGAAGTCGTTGAAGAAACTTACCGAGAACTGGAGAAGAAGTCGTTGGAGCAGCAGTCGTCGTCGCTGGAGTTGGAGCAGCAGAAGAGCGTATGTTTATTTGTTAACAGATGGTTTATTTGCCAAAATTTTTTAAAAGAAAACCCTAGCAGATGCCTTCTGCTCGCTTAAGCACGCTTTTTTCCGCTTTTTCCATCGAGGCGCTTCTCGCTTAAGTTAAAGTGTGCGCTTTTTAAATGTGAGTCGCTTTTGTAGCAGAAAAGCGATAGCCCTGCGACTCACGTCGCTTCAGCGCTTAAAGCGAGAAGCGAGCGCTTTTAATAACACTGGGTTGGCCTTGGGTGGTCTGAAGAGGGGTAAAGGTAGGCCGAAAAAGTACTGGGGAGAGGTTATTAGGCAGGACATGGCATTGCTTCATCTCACCGAGGACATGACCCTTGATAGGAAAGTGTGGAGGTCGAAGATTAGGGTAGAAGGCTAGTAGTTTGTCGAGTGTGTGTCTTCCCCATACCGGTAGTAGTAGTAGTCAGCCTTGTATTTCGTTTATTGACAGCCTTGATTACTACATGTTTTCTTGTTATATTGCTGTTGATGCTCCTTGTTCTCTTATTATCTTGCTATTCTTACTGCTTGTTTTCTTATTATCTTGCTGTTGGTATTGGTTGTTGTTACTGTTCTCTTTTTCTTTCCTTGAGTCGGGGGTCTATCGGAAACATCCTCTCTACCCTCAAGGTAGGGATAAGGTCTGCCTACACACTACCCTCCCCAGACCTAACTTGTGGGATTATACTGGGTTTTTTGTTGGTTGTTGTTGTTGTTCCGTAAATTAATGTGTTAATCCGAGCACTGCACTTCTTGAAGATATTAACAACTTCATGAAAATAGTGGAATCTCAAGAAAATATCGACTTTGTGGTCAATTTTGTCTTATGGGATTTATCTTTTTAGGTTGAACTTTTGGGGCTATTCTACTGTCAATTTCTTTTCTCCAATGGGAAGATACTCATCTGCTGGTCTAAGTAACTGTGGCCTCGGCGCAATAAACGAGTTTAAGTATCTTGTTAAGGAAGCACATAAACGTGGAATCGAGGTGACTAATTACTGGAGAAAACTATGGGTTTGTTCTCCAAAATTTGGTATATTCTCTTCTGATTGTTCATTGGCAGGTTATCATGGATGTTGTTTTCAATCACACTGCTGAAGGAAATGAAAATGGTCCCATTGTATCATTTAGAGGCATTGACAACAGTGTGTTTTATATGCTAGCTCCTAAGGTATGATTGTCACTACTAATCCATGCATGTCTCTATGTTGGTGTTAGTTTTTTAGCTCAGTTTTTGAAAGGAAACAAAAGAGAGTCCATACTCTATTTTAAGTTCCATATATGGAATCATTTGCTTTCTCTAAAATTTGTTATTGTGAAGTTGCTCCCCTGTTATGAAATTGATTAGTTCTTCGAATCATGGAAATATACTTTTTGCTATTCTAAGATAATTAACCCTGCTGCAATTGCTTTTACTTAATTAATAAAAGAAAACAATAAACCCTGCATTGTGGTATTCTCCACCTTAAGTTGTGAGGCTTCATTTTATGGCGGTAAGCACTTTAGTGACGGTAAGCAAGCTACTACGTCAGCAATGAGTCATGCCTTTCAATCCTGTCATCCTGGTTGAAGCACTAAAATAGAGACTTTGTGTAGTGCCATAAACTGCTGCCCAATGGGTGAACTTAAATATAAAAGCTTGTCTAATTGCTGCTAAAGAAAGTCATACCAGAATAGTTATAACATTTGGTTGCTTGGAATTTTGTGATGTTATGTGGCTTCTTTCATGGTTGGTGCTTTTCTATGAAGAATAGGGACTCACAAGATGCTGAGTCATGTATATTTCTTGCTATACTCATTCCGGGGTCATTGTTTTTCCATTGGTAGAGAACATGTATCTACAAAGGATCTGGTGTGTCAACAAAGTTGTATTAGGAAAAAAACAATCTATTATTTAAACATTAGTAAACATGTTCTTCCTTCAAGTTCACTTCCTTAAGAAGGAAAGTTTTATTTTCTGAAGTAATTTAGAATTATCATATTAAACCTTGGACTTTAACTCTCTGACTCCATGATAAATATACATCTCATGGCTTTGCAGGGAGAATTCTACAACTACTCAGGATGTGGAAACACCTTCAACTGTAATCATCCCATTGTACGACAATTTATAGTGGATTGCTTGAGGTAAGCTAGTTTCATCATTTCATCTGCCGGATGCCAGCGTACTTTCTAATTGTTGTTGCTCTGTGAAGATGATAACATGTATTACAACCTATTTTGGAAAAGCAAATGCAAAAGCCACCTGCTAAATTATTTTAACTTTTTAGGACTGAAAAGAAGACTTCAGGGAGCCAAAATACATACCATAAATTTAGTTAACATATATGTGGTTTCAACTCTGACAATATGTCAGGGACCTGAGTAGGTAGATAAACTTCTCTGCTATTTTAAAGGCTCAGATTTCCGTTTCTTTAATGAATGGGGGTTCCTTTACAGTCTATATCCTGCATATGAGTTGCATATTTTCTGCTCTGACCATGAAATGTCCTATGTTGATTATAATAGAAAAGGTATACTTTGATCTCTCGACAGATATTGGGTTACTGAAATGCACGTAGATGGCTTCCGCTTTGATCTTGCTTCTATCCTTGCAAGAAGTAGCAGGTATTTCTGCATAGCCTCGTATTTCTTGTCCTTGTTGAAATGTTGGTGAAAAGTAAGTTTTTTTCTCCTTGAATTTTCAGCTTGTGGGATGCTGTAAATGTCTATGGAAATTCAACTGATGTTGACGTGATCACCACAGGCACTCCTCTCACAAGTCCACCATTGATTGATATGATTAGCAATGATCCAATACTTCGTGGAGTAAAGGTACTTAAGTTTCCTTATGTGTTCCTTTTGAGAAAATAAGTTAATTTCCACTTTCCTTTAGGAGGACTAGTATGTTACTGCCATGGCACCATTTAAGGACAGCAAATGCTATCTCGAACTGGCTTCGACTTTCTTCTGATGATCTGTACATTTATGATGTTATCAGCTCAATTTTTCGTTCAAAGAGATGATGTGCCTAATTTTACTTGTATCTTTTTACTTTTGCAACTTTTGCCACCTGAATTTTGGCATGTTCCTTTTCTTTGGGTGATAAAATGCCTAAAGTTTCCTCTTTATAACAGCTTATAGCTGAAGCGTGGGATTGTGGAGGCCTTTACCAAGTTGGCACGTTTCCGCACTGGGGTATCTGGTCGGAGTGGAATGGAAAGGTTAGTTTGGAGACATTTTTGGGTGACGACTATCTTCATTTCAGGTTGTTCATAGTTTGAGGATATGAGAACGCAGACAACTGGAAAGAGAACTAAAGTAATAGACTCATTTCATTTTATTAGTAAAGGTTTCATGCATAGTAAGTAGAGTTTCAGCTGTTTCTTTAGGCTTCCTGTCTCATGAGCTAGAATCTTATACTCCCTCCGTCCCAATTTACGTGATGGTGTTTGATTGGATACGGAGTTTAAGAATGAAAGAAAGACTTTTGAAATTTGTGGTCTAAAATAAGCCGTAGAAATTTGTATTGGCTATAAATAATTTCATTAAGGTTAAAACAGTATTTTCAAAGGCGCACTTAAGCGCTGAAGAGAGGCACAAAATATGTTGGGCGCTTCGCCTCGCTTAGCGGACGCTTCAGTCTCGTCATCAAGGCTTTAGGACATGCTTTTCCTTGCCAATGAGCATAATCCTGAAGAGGCGACATTAAACAATTGATATTTCACTTTGTCGTAATTCTTTTTCAATTTCTTTGTCCATATATTCGTTTTGACGTCAGTCTGAACTACTGTCTCCCCTAGATTCAAGGTCAGCAGAAAGATCATATGATAGGTTTTTCTTCCGGAGGAAAGTTAAGACAAGAAAGAACATAGATAAAAGAATCGAAATCCTTTAGTGGGCTATTCATGCTTATAATTGTTAGTGTTGGTGACTGCCTGGACGTTTCGAGGCTTCGACTTTCATGTGAATTAGCTAGTGCTCTAATGTATGTAAAACAGATCTAACCTTTTCTTGACCAGGTTGAAAGCTTTACTGAATTCACCAAGGCCTTCTTTACTCCATAAAATAAATAAATAAATAAATAATTCACCAAGGCCTTGAAATCGGCATGCAATGTTTCTGAGGCAAATATATCAAATAACTGATGATTCCTCTTGCAACCTAACCCAAAATCACTGAGTACTTTTTCCCGTTCTTCCTAGCCAGTATGATTGCAAAAGAGACCTGAAGCTGAAGGCCGATAATGTTTTATACTTTAGTTGTAAGATTATAAATTTAAGCAATTCTAGCCAAGGGGGAATGGATTCATATATGATCTTTATCGTAGGTTTATTAACATAGGTATCAATGCAAATGAAAACATGGTATATCACATACTGGAACCATCACGAGATGCAAATTTTCAAATGTTTGAGCTTGCATTTTCTTTCTAGCTTTCTCACCATTAGAATTTGATACAGGTTTTTCCTGGAGACCTCACAGTCGCAGAAGTGGTTAGGGTGGTCAGATGACTGGCCTATAAACAACCACCCGTAGTTACACTTATAATGCTTGACTAAAATAGTAACAGTTTATACCCATTACCAAGCCGTTGCATGTTGTGTGTTATTTTGAGCTGATCAACTATGGAGCTCGGGGCTAGTCAAATGTAATTCGAGCACTCAAGTATGCAACTCTTTAGGTTCACATCCTTTGTTCTAGACACATGTCTAATCTAGGCTATCTTTAAGTTCAGGGAAGCATATTGACTATGACCTATGCTAAGTGTTTATTTAGTACTTCAATAATCTTTTAGAATATTACTTGGTGTTTGGAATTGACATGTAATTAACTGAAGTAGTTTCCTTGAAATCAATGGATATCCAAATGCTCTTAAATTCGTCAATTCAAATTGCTTGTCCTCTATTCTCTGACTCTTGAGCACACGACTAACTTCAGTAGCTAAACATCTTGCGGGTATTTCGGGGAGCAAATTGAGATTCACCCTAACCGAGTTGGATTTGTTTTATTTATGGGAAGATCTAGCTGAAATGTTTATTTTGATATAACGGGGTATCTCTGTAGGTCCTTGTTAGTCAGCTGGAAATGCACTTAACTTTAAATAGGATCAGATCCCTAGGTGCTACTAGTCAGTTAGGACTTTATTTTTCTATTGATGTCATTTAGAACATTGTTCGCTGTGTATAAATTGGTTGCGCTCTTTCTTTTCTGATATTTCCTCTTTTCCATTTCTCTCTTGGCCTGTTGCTAACCAACCTTTTCCTTTCAAACATATAAAAACAAGAAAAAGAAATGCCAACCAGCTCTCTTATGTTTTTATTTTGTTTCAGTACCGTGACATAGTACGGCAGTTCATCAAAGGCACAGATGGGTTTTCTGGGGCTCTTGCTGAATGCCTTTGTGGAAGCCCAAATCTATACCAGGTATACTACTTTAGAGTTCTTTTACCTTGTAGGTATGGTGCTATGTGAGCTATTTGCGTTCTTTGGTGTTCAATTAGGAGGGAGGAAGAAAACCATCGAACAGTATAAATTTTGTGTGTGCCCATGATGGTTTTACTTTGGCTGATTTGGTGACGTATAATGATAAACACAATTTGGCAAATGGAGAGGACAACAAAGACGGCGAGAATCACAATAATAGCTGGAATTGTGGTGAGGTAAATCTCTATGCACGAGTCTATATATCTTTTGAATCTTTTCACTTATTGAAGCTATTTTGGTGGTTGGCGTCACACTGTATAAAAGCAGATTGTTTTAAAAGTTCAAATGCTATATTTTCCTTTCTTTTGCTCTGAGATTGATACTGAATAATGTCCAATATCGTAGCATTCACATCCGTGTATTAGTGCATTTGGAAGTATCTGCATTTTCCTTGTTCTCAGTCTTGTGATTAATTGTATGTTGTAATTGATTTTTTATGATGAGCTTTCACGGCACTTCATACCGTCTCTGTGTCCCTTACTTCATGTATGAACTCTGCATGTACCATCTTGTGTGTTGTAATTAATAGCACGAGTTGTTCTTTCTGTTTTCTGTAGTACTAACATTCTCCTTAAATTAGTAAAAAGTAGCACCACTTAATAATATATCATACACGGAATGGTGTCTCTGTGGATGCGGCAAAAATTGGTTGTAAAAAGAAAATGAGTGTTATTTCATAGATTTCTAGTTGCTGATTCCTTGTTAAAATATCTTTTAGTTACTTCACCCAATGAAATAGATCATCATATTAGTTTTATTATAGTTAATATGGTGCTCGACTTCCCTACTGAGACTTGATCTTAGGGTTACTTGAAAAGGATTCTGTTACGCTTCTGATAATGAGATGTTCCAGCATGGCTAGCTTCTTGTTTGAGTATGACACCGAGGAAATTCAGATAATGTTTAGGCCGGTCAATTTAGTGTTATGGGTGCTTCCAAAAGTTTTTCAATGTGGATATGAAGGCCTGTGCAGTACCTTACCATGATACCTCGGGCTTTTTTGTTTTCATTTATAACAAGCTACTTCTTCAATGTAGGAAGGAGAGTTTGCAAGTATCTCCGTGAAAAAATTGAGGAAAAGACAAATGCGAAATTTCTTTCTCTGCCTTATGGTTTCCCAAGTAAGTTCAATTCTCCGCTTTTGATGTTATTCAATAGAAAGTAACAGGTAAAAGCACCAACATGTTGATGTAATAGGAGATTGGATTGTCTTTTGCCTGCTTCTCATCAATTTTGTATTATGAAATCTGATCATCCAACCTAAAATCTTAAGGTAAGGAGTGCCACAAGACAGTGTATACCGCTATTGACCCCATTCTTTACTCAATGTCTGACATTATATAACTCGACACCTCCTACACGCGGGATCCTACTTTGGAGTTTCATGTATGGACTTGAATGCGGATTTACAAGTGTGAGATGGTTTATTAAAGTTTGGCTCTAATACCACGTGAAAGGTTTTGAGCGTCCAACCAAAATTCAAGGCAAGGATAAGTCCTAGACCTTTAGGTACCCATCTGGAGGGCTTTCTATATGGCTATACCTAATGTGGGATAATATAACTCAACAATATAGTTTAATCTTATGATTTGTGTAGCTACTTCATTTTGCCTAGAAGTTCGTGCATTTATTCTTTTCGAAATGGTTGTTCCTACTCAATCAGATAACCATTTCTTTGATATATATTTTCTTCTTATTATTAATGTTTTTCGATTTGTGGTTCTTCAGGGCGTTCCCATGATATATATGGGCGACGAGTATGGTCACACTAAAGGAGGAAACAACAACACATATTGCCATGATAATTATGTAACTGTTTACTACAATTGATAGTACTACTATTCCCAGATATAGGTCAATACGTAGGTTCACTAATTGCAAGCCCTTTCTATAGATTAACTACTTCCGATGGGATAAGAAGGATGAATCTTCATCGGATTTTTTCAGATTTTGCTGCCTTGTGACCAAATTCCGCCAGTAAGAATCTAGCCTTTTTTTTCTTCCCCTTTCTTTCAGTTTCCGGTACTTTCTCAGCTATTAACTGTTATTTGCGCTTGCAGCGAATGCGAATCACTGGGATTAGATGGTTTCCCTACGGCAGAGAGGCTGCAATGGCATGGTCATGCTCCTGGAACACCAGATTGGTCTGAAACAAGTCGATTTGTTGCGTTTACACTGGTATTCCAGTAATTTTCGTTTGTATTTAGTGGTATCATGACTTAACTGTGACTTCTTACCCAACTTCTGTGAGGAACCTTAGTGTCAGACCTATTCCCAGTATCTCAAGTATTGTCACCTTTCACTTTTCTGAGAGTCAACTTCACTAATACTTTTTTAAGGTTTTCCTAAACATATTTTTCATACTTTAAGATAAAAGTTTTTTCATAAAATAGTATATTTTATTTAGTTTTTGCATACCTAAATAGAGTATAAGTTATATGCACTTTCAGTGTAAAGAGTTTTTACACTGTCGGTCTATTTTAAGCTATTATATCAGATTGCTTTCCATTTTTTAAGTTTACCAATTAAGGTTTGTATAAGTAATTGCTATTAGTTGTCTTTTAACTCACCTAATGGTGTAAATCTTCTTTACACCGTCAGTGCATAGAGCTTATACTCATCTAAATATTAGGTTCAAATGATGAATTTATCCCTTAAATCCCCATTAACTTAACTGTCAGAAAGCATAAATTGCAAATAATTTTTGACGGGAGGAGTATAATTGTAAAAACATTATCTTGTGATCATGGGAGACCTCTAATAGATTATAATCATATTTCACATGCCTAATCAGAGACGCACATATTTTAGTAGCTTCACTACTGTATCTACTGATTGATATATACGCTTGAATCAAAATGCAGGTCGACAAAGTGAAAGGGGAATTATATGTTGCCTTTAATGCCAGCCATTTGCCTGTAACAATTACACTTCCAGATAGGCCTGGTTATAGGTGGCAGCCTTTGGTCGACACTGGAAAACCAGCACCATATGACTTCCTCACAGATGACCTTCCAGGGAGAGAAACAGCAGCCAAACAGTATTCTCATTTTCTCGACGCCAACCAGTATCCAATGCTCAGTTATTCATCCATTATTCTTTTACTTTCAACTGATAATGATGCTTAGTTTCATTGGAGCTGGGCGAGGTAAAGCTGCTTCAGTATCTATAGCTGCAGACCTGCAGTGAGTGTTTTGTAAATACATGTGCAAAGCAGGATAGACGGCAACTGGATAGAAGAACTCGAGGAAGAAGCTGATGGTTTTTTAAGATACACCGAGTATCATAATAGTATTTATGTAAGTTTCCCAGTTATCTCCAAATTAGTCGTTATGAAGGATATTACCTTATCTAGAACAGGAGAAAGGACCTATTTTTTTGGGTAGATTAAAAGATTAAGGGGACCGAGCTTGAAAGTGAACTCGGTAGCACTGGCTTATCCTATTATGTTTTCCTACAGCAGGTTACGGTCTCAAGACCTGTTAGCCTACGTTGCGACTAAAACTCGAAAATTCAAAACTAAGGTTATGGTTCCAAAATCCCAGCGGAGGCAAAAAATACTCGTAGAATTCTTTCCATCTATCCAAGCCATGGGAGATAGCAGCGCAAGCTGGTCCGAAGGAGGCGAATCTAGAATTTTTAGAACATGAGTGCACCATTAAAAAAGCGAGAAAAAAGTACCTTCGAATAAATAACTTATCATTCAACCAATTACACCATTCAACCTTTTTGAAGCATGGGCACCAATAATATAATATCGATCAATTTTACAATATATATACATAATATACCTAACTTGACAGAAAGATCATGGATTCATGTTAAAATAGCACGGTCTAGCTAGTTTTCGGACTGATCATTCAAAAATAGCCAACGTTTACCAAGTCGATGAAAAATAGCTACTATTTTGTTGCAACAGAGACTGGTCCAGCATAATATACTGGAGTTCGGTGCACTTGTGTATGAACTTCCAGCATATTATGCTAGAACTCCAACACACGGAAAGTTCCGGCATAATATACTGGAGATTCGAGCACTTGTGTATGAACTTCCAGCATATTATACTGGACCATTAAACTTTGCTGGAACTCCAGTATATTATGCTGGAGTTCTAGTGTACTTATGCTAAAACTCCATCATATTATGCTGGAGTTCCAGCATACTTATCCTGGAACTCCAGTATAATATGCTGGAGTTCAAGTATACTTATGCTGGAACTCCAGCATAATATACTGGCGTATTTTCCGGGTTCTGAACAGTGTTTTCGCTCAGATTTATCTTTACATGAAAAGTGGTTAAATTTCGATTACTTTTGAAACTGGGCTATTTTTGAACGACCACTTGGCTATTTTTGAATTTCTCCCTGGATTCATGTGTACAGTAAAAAGGGCCTAAATCCGCCCCTGGGTCTGACACCACGATTATGGTTCCAAATCGTTCTTTAGTAATAAAATCAGCTTTAGAGTCGTCGCCCTTTAGTTTAGGTGGTGAGTAAACTACTCTTTTGAAGAGATTAGGAGATCGGTACCGTAAAAAATGAAAATAAAAAGGTTTGCCTTGAAGGGTTTTTCAGGTGGAAAGTTACCACTGACACTTGTGAACTCTTTAATTAAAAGAATCTTTAGCTAAGCTTTGGAAACGGATTTTTCAAAGATGTACATTCTCTGTTCCCAATATCTGGTCATATTTTGCTGCATGAGGAAGGCTACAACCCTTGGCAAAAAGGCCCTGACACTCCAACGTCCTTACCACAAGACACCATAAACAACAACAATCCGACAACGCACAAAAGCAATCCAATAAAAGAATCAGAGGTTTTATGCGGGACTGATCCTAGCATGCAGCTTTCTTGTTATTTCAATCCCATGTTCCAACACAGATTTCGTTGAGATAGGACATTATCAAGGCACCACTAGTAGTGACGATCGAAAAATGGAGTGTGCAACTTATTAAGAACCCAGATAATCCCATTCACCAACATCGCTAACCAGAGAATTCCCTTTTCTGACTTTGCGTATTTAGAAGCTATTTATCTTTTTATATTCCAAAAAATTGAATTTTTAATAGGAATTCAAACTAAAACTGTAAGGCCCCATAAAATTTCACCTAAAACCCGGGGTTTCGTGGCGTCAAGGTAGAGTAATGTATTTGAGGGTTTTAGAACAGGGCGTTTCTGCGGTCCATTATGCGATCGCAGGACTGGTGTGCGGACCGCAGATCCGCCGCAGAGTGAAGTAGAGAAACGCGCCAAAGTTTGGAAGTTATTTTGTGGTCAATTATACAACCGCATAATCGTTTTGCGGGCCGCACATTCGTCGCAGATCCAGCATGAGGAATTGCCGTTCGTCCCGCCAGAGTGTGGGCAGGGGTACGATGCAGCCAGCCGATTCTACAGCTACTACATCCACAGCGCCTTCCCCAGCCCGAGGCACTCCAACTCCCGCAGGGCGTGGTGCAGCTAGGGGAGATATCCAGAGCTTGGGAGGGCCCAACAAGTTTTATGCTATGAGGAGGCATCAAGATCCAGAGGCTTCTCCAGATGTTGACACAGGTATATTGACTGTCCAATCTCATGATGTATATGCTCTTATTGATCCCGATTCCACTTTCTCCTATGTCACTCCTTATGTTGCTATGGAATTTGGTATAGAACCAGAACGACTTCATGAACCGTTCTCCGTATCTACTCCGGTTGCTGAGTCTATTGTGGCCGCGCAGGTTTATAGGGACTGTGTTGTCACGGTGCATAGTCGGGACACCATGGCCAATCTCATTGAGTTAGCGATGATTGATTTTGATGTAATAATGGGGATGGACTGGCTTTATTCATGTTTTGCCAAGCTTGATTGCCAAACCAGAGTCGTTAGGTTTGAATTTCCAAATGAGCCAGTTATTAAATGGAAGGGGGATAATGTGGTGCCGAAGGGTAGGTTTATTTCTTACCCTAAGGCCACGAAGATGATCAACAAGGGGTGTATTTACCATTTGGTCAGGGTTACGGACACCGATGCTGAGGCACCAACACTTGAGTCCGTGCCTATTGTGAATGAATTTCCTGAGGTCTTTCCGGATGATCTCCTGGGATCCAACCAGACAGGGAGATTCATTTTGGGATTGATGTAATGCCGGGCACGCAGCCTATATCTATTCCACCCTACAGAATGGCACCGACAGAATTGAAGGAACTAAAGGAACAATTGAAGGACTTGCTCAAGAAGGATTTCATCCGGCCAAGTGTATCACCTTTGGGTGCACCGGTTCTCTTTATAAGGATGAAAAATGGGTCACTAAGAATGTGAATTGACTATCGGCAACTCAACAAGGTCACGATCAAGAATAAGTACCCATTGCAAAGGAAGATGACTTGTTTGATCAATTACAGTGTGATAAGTATTTCTCCAAGATTGATTTAAGATCCGGGTATCACCAACTAAAGATCGGGGGGCAGGATATTCCAAAAACAGCTTGCAGAACTCGGTGTGGGAACTTTGAATTTCTTGTAATGTCTTTTGGGCTAACGAACACCCCGGTAGATTTTATGGATCTTATGAACCGAGTTTTCAAGCCATTCCTCGACTCTTTTGTGATACTGTTCATCAATGATATTCTAGTATATTCACGCAGTCGAGAAGACCATGCCGATCATCTCAGGGCGGCTCTGCAGACCCTGTATCAGCACCAGTTGTATGCGAAGTTTTTGAAATGTGAATTTTGGCTTGAATCTATCACATTCTTGGATCATGTTGTCTCTAGAGAAGGAATTAAGGTTGATCCTCAGAAGATTGCAGCGGTGAAGAATTGGCCTAGACCAACAACTCCAACAGAGATTCACAGTTTCTTGGGCTTCGCTGGGTATTACAGAAAGTTTGTGGAAATGTTTTCTACTCTTGCCTCTCCATTGACTTAATTGATGCAAAAGGCAGTTAAGTTTCAATGGTCAGATGCTTGTGAAAGGAGCTTCCAAGAGTTGAAATCGAGATTGACTACAGCACCGGTGTTGACCCTACCAAAGGGTACAAAAGGGTTTGTGGTATATTGTGATGCTTCGAGAACCGGACTAGAGTGTGTATTGATGCAACATGGCAAGGTGATCGCTTATGATTCTAGGCAACTCAAGAACCATGAGAAGAACTATCCAACACATGACTTAGAGCTCGCGGCAGTGGTTTTTGCATTGAAGATTTGGCGTCATTATTTGTATGGGGTCCATGTAGATATATTCACGGACCATAAGAGCCTTCAATTTTTTTTCAAACAGGAGGAATTGAATCTGAGCTAGGGAAGATGGCTTGAGTTACTTAAAGATTACGACATCGATATCCTATATCGTCCGGGGAAGGCTAATGTTGTGGCGGATGCTCTTAGCCGGAAATTTATGGGATGTTTGACTCACTTGGAGGCATATCAAAGGCTGTTGGCCAATGAGTTTCATCGGTTGGATAGTTTTGGAGTTCGTCTTGCGGACTCTAGTGAAGGCGGGGTGATGGTGCAAAATAGGGCCAAATTACCGCTTGTTGTGGAAGTCAAGGAGAAGTGGTACGGAGATCCGTTGTTGGTACAGTAGAAGGAAGGAATTCATAAACATAAGACCATGGATTTTTCTCTTGGCATGGATGATGGCACACTAAGGTACCAAGGGTGATTATGTGTCCCAAATGTAGATGGTCTCCAGGAATGAATCATGACCGAGGCTCACACTTCAGGTATTCCGTACACCCAGGCTCTACAAAGATGTATCATGACCTCAAGAAGGTCTACTAGTGGAATGATATGAAGAGGAATGTAGCAGACTTTGTGGCAAGATGTTCAAATTGTCAACAAGTGAAGGCCGAACACCAATGGCCCGCGGGTTGGCACAGAACATAGAAATTTTGATGTGGAAATGGGAGATGATCAACAAGGACTTTGTGGTAAGGCTACCTCGTACTCCTCGCAAGTTCAACTCGATTTGGGTGATTGTGAATCGACTCACGAAATCAGCACACTCCTTACCTGTTAAGGCTACCGACACAACAGAACAGTATGCTCAGTTGTATATCAAGGAAATAGTCAGGTTGCATGGCACTCCAGTTTCTGTCATTTCTGATCGCGGGGCACAATTCAGAGCTAACTTTTGGAAGAAATTTCAGCAAGGTTTGGGTACTCAGGTGAATCTTAGTACAACCTTCTACCCACAAACAGGCGGACAGGCAGAGCAAACTATTCAAATGCTTGAGGATATATTGCGCACTTATGTTCTTGACTTCAAAGGTAGCTGGGATGATCATTTGCTACTCATAGAATTTTCCTACTACAACGGTTATCACACTAGTATTCAAATGGCACTATTCGAGGCCCTATATGGTAGGAGATGTAGATCTCTTATTGGATGATTCGAGATTGGGGAAGCAGAGTTGATAGGACCAGACCTCGTGCATCGGGCTATGGAGAAGGTTAAGATCATTAAGGAGTGGTTGAAAAGTGCTCAGAGTCATCAGAAGTCCTATTCGGATGTTCGTCGTAGGGAGTTGGAGTTCAAAGAAGATGATTGGGTGTTCTTGAAGGTTTTCCCTATGAAGGGTATAACGCGGTTCTGTAAGAAAGGGAAATTGAGTCCGAGGTATGTCGGACCATACATAATCACTCAGAGGATTGGTCAAGTGGCTTACAGGCTATAACTACCTTTAGAGATGTCTTTAGTGCACCTGGTGTTTCACGTATCCATGTTGAAGAAGGTGGTTGGAGATCCACCGCTTATTGTTCCAGAGACCATAGAGGTTAATGAGGAATTGACTTATGAAGAGATTCCAGTTGCCATTCTTGATAGGCAGGTCCGTAAGCTGAGAAGTAAAGAAATTGCCTCCGTGAAAGTGCTATGGCGAAACCAATTGGTTGAAGAGGCCACTTGGGAGGTCGAAGAAGAGATGAAGAGGAAGTACCCTCATTTGTTTGAATAATTATGTATTTAGGTAGCTATGTTCTATGATAATGTTAGGAGTGCACCTTCTATGAACTATGTTTCTCCTATACAACTTATGTTAACGTTACTCCTTCTTGGTAATATCGTGTTTATGGCATTATGGCCGATGTTGTTACCATGTTGTTTTACATTGTTGTGATATGGTTATGCTGCTAGGACTGGTTCTGGAATCTCTGACAGGTGGATAGGCCCAGTTATAAGGGAAACTATGCCAAAATTTTTGGAAATTTAGATAGTTAGTCAAAATTTGGGACTGTTAGTGTGTGAAGTAACTGTTGAGTCACATTAGATGCTATGCTGTATTTTGACCCTCATTCGAGGACGAATAATCTTAAGCAGGGGAGGATGTCCCGATAAAATTTAACCTAAAACCCGGAGTTTTGTGGCGCCAAGGTAGAGGAATGTATTTGAGCCACGGTACTGACTTTTTGGGTTGAATAGTGCGTTGGGGAGTTGAAGAATTTTCTTTGCAGAACAGGGTGTTTCTGCAGTCCATTATGCGACCACAAAACTAGTGTGCGGACCGCAGATCTGCCGCAGAGTGAAGCAGAGAAATGGGCAAATTATGGAAGTTATTTTGCGGTCAAATATGCTACCGCATAATCATTTCGCGGGCCGCACATTTGTGGCAGATCCAACATGAGAAGTTTTGGAAGGAGGTTCTGCGGTCCATTATGCAACCACAGAATTGGTCTGTGGACCGCAGACCTGCACAAAAATACCTAGTTCCGAAAGGCCATTTTGCGGTCCATTTTTCGGACCGCAGAAGTGTTATGCGGTCGCATATGTGACCGCAGATCTGCATCAGGACTTCATTTTTCTAATTTTATAACCCAACCCTGTTACGTTTTATTTATCCATAGAGGTATTTTTTGAGGGACTATCTGGTATATTAGAGAGAGGGGAGAGCTATCTTAGAGAGAGAAAGGAGAGGATTCAAGAATTTCAATACCCAACTTAATCAAGCCTTGGAATTTCATTAAAGGGGACTTGCTAGGGTTTCAAAAAGGTAAGAACTCCTTTCCCCAATTCTCAAATTTTGAATTTTTGGGTTGGTTATGGGTGATGGATATAGATATACTACATGCATGAGCTAATAGGGATTGTGGGGAAGTTGTTGGACAACCTTGGGCGATTTTGTTGTTGAATAGGTTGAGGGAAAGGCTGGATTGTTCTTGTAAGTTGTAACAGCTCTTGCTATATGAATTTCCCAAATCGTGCTTGTAATTCTCCCCTCTTCAATAGATTGGCATCGTTAGGAGTGTCAGAACGTTGTTATTACACCACAAAAGGCTTTTTCGAGGTATGAAGGCTAAACTCTTCTTCTAGTATCGGAATTCCCGAATTCTTACAAAACTCCGTCATGTGTAGTTTGAACTTGAAATACTATTGTGGTGGGATATTCAAGCTAGCAAATTTATTCTAAAATTGCATAACATGTCAGAACCCTCATGTGTTAATGATTTTCTATTTAGACTTTATTATGTTATACCTTTTTGGGAAGAGAACTTCATACGAAATCAATGTGATCAAATTCTTATTTCTGATATGATGAAATCATATGAATTTATACTCGTTAAGGCCAAAGGTGCAAAATGGTTGATTTGAAAAGAAATCTTTTGTACAACTGTTACCGTTTTGGGAATCCGAAGTATGACATTGTGAATACACCTCCACCCACACATATTGGGGTGAGGCGGTGGGCCACTTTGTATAGAGAATGTGATTGTGAATACACCTCCACCCGCACACATTAGGGGGAGGTGGCGGGGCCGCTTTGTGTTGAGATTGTGGTATTGTGATTACACCTCCACCCACAGACATTGGGGTGAGGCAGCGGGACCGCATTGTGTAGAGATTGTGGCATTATGGTAGAGGTCATATAGAGGATTCCCAACTTGAAATTTATAAATGTTTTCGAAAGCTTTAAATTATTTTGCTATGGTTTTAACGGCTATTTAAGGTCTGTATTATTTTCATGATTCCTCGCATTATGTTGCACTTCCAATCCTTGAAGAGGGTGTTTGGTTTTCATACTAGTACTATTCGACATGTACTAACGCCCCTTTTTGCCAGGGGCGCTTCATCTTTAATGGATGCAGGTGGTTCCTCTGCAGACGTCTTTGATCAGTGATAGCGGTGCACACCCCTCCTAGCTGACTTGGTGATTCATTTCAGGGTCGTATATCTTTTGTTCCTTGTATATTTAGTTTTGAGGTATAGCCGGGGTCTTGTTGCCAACACTATCATTGTACTCCTTTGTATATATTAAAGGATCCATAGATATAGTGTGGGTAATATGTTGGTGTTGGGAAGGTCAAACTAGAAATGTTTTATTTGTACCACATGTACCACTTCAAACAATGAAAGTGTATGTATTTTGAGACTTAAAATGATGTAATTAATGTTATTGAATAGGTGTTGTTCACATGATCCTCTTTATTGCCTAACTAAAGAATTACATCTTTTCCTTAATCATGGGGGAGCTGGGGTAGGAGGTATTGTACAGGCTTTCTCGGCCGGGTTATCTCGGTTGTGTGCCGGTTGCGCTCCCCGAGGTCGGGGCGTGACATAAACCCATAATCCATCTTAGGTTTATGATAGGTTACAAGTACTTTGGTCATAAGTACTTTGCTTTATGTTTTGATGATCTAACAAACTTACTATCCAAGAACCAGATAAGGAACCTGCTACACATTTACAAGACCTTAAGATCACAAGAACAGGTTCCAGTTTGGGATCCAGCTTGCGTTATGATTCAACTCTTCAGAGTGCAAGGAACAGCTGAGGGAACAGGTCCCTACTAGTTCCTGAGGAGACTGTACGAAGTCAACTCTCCAGTTGGAAAGTTGCTAACTGCACATGCTACAGTGCAGGAACAGTGCTGCAATCAACTTTCTAGGGAAGACTTTTTACCTACCTTGCTTACATCATTATAAGTGATGTCACACATGTATATATACAATCAAGGGAGGTAAAACACATTTATTTGAACTTTTCAGAGGCTCACTAACGTGACTATTTAGCAAGCAAGTTTCAAGTGCTTCAAGAACAAAGAACAAATCAACTACGTACCAGTTCCCACATCAAGTCATTATATGTCCTTAGTTAAGTTGTAACTTTGTAATAGTTCTTCAATTGTAATTCCTATCTAGCTTTTTTAGAAGCATTCAATAGGAAACCCTTGTAAACCTTAAACATGTGTTTTTAAGTCTTGGCTAGAGTTAGTCAAGTTGCAAATTCTTTGTAATAGAGTTATTACAAAGTGGCTTGTAATAGAGTATTACAAGTTAGTGAGGGATTAAGAGTTTAATTCCTAGGTTGTAATCTAAAAGTTGCTCAGTAGTGAAGTTGAAATCCTGCAAGGATAGGTCGTGGTTTTTAATCCCGTTGAGCTGGGAATTTCCACGTAAAATTCCTCTCGTCATTTATCTACTCCTGTGTGTGTATGTACTGTTGAATCTGATAGAGAACCTGGTTCTCTATAGAGTTTGGTGGACCCTTATATTCTATCAATTGGTATCAGAGCTAGTTCTTTCTATTAGGTTAACACCTAGAAAGGATCCTTATGGCTGCTCCTCCAAACTTTGTAGAAGACCAGTCTACTTACAGACCTCTAAGGTTCTATGGGCAATATTTTGGATGGTGGAAAATGAGGATGCACAACTTCATCATGGTTGAAGATTCTGAGCTATGGGATGTTATATGTGACAGACCCTTTGTCCCTACCAAGGACCTTGGCGAATCAGGTGTAGTCATCCCCAAGACTAGGAAGGAATTCAATGACGCTAGCAGAAAGGCCACAAAAAAGAACTTTCGTGCCAAGAAAATTCTGGTTTGTGGCATTGGTCCTGATGAATATAACAGGATATCAGCATGTCAATCAGCAAAAGAGATCTGGGAGGCTCTTCAGACAACTCACGAGGGAACAACACAGATGAAGCAATCCAAGATTGATATGCTCACAACTGAATATGAGCTCTTCAGAATGAAAGATGATGAATCCATCCAAGATTTGCATACTCGATTCACCTCCATTATCAATGAGCTTCACTCTCTTGGTGAAAGTATTTCGAGAAACAAGCTTGTCAGAAAAATCCTTAGTGTACTACCCGGTTCTTTGGTAAGTAAAGTTAACGCCATTACAGAAGCAAAGGACTTGCAGACACTGACAATGGATGAACTTGTTGGAAACTTGAAAACCTATGAAATGAAGAAGAAGAAGGACAATGAAAGAAGGGAGCCTAAGAGGGAGAAGAACATGGTCCTCAATACGGACAGCAATGACTCAAGTGGTGAAGACGGGGACATGGCCTACTTGAAAAGAAGATTCCAAAAGATGGTTCGCAGGAATGGAGGCATTCCAAAAGGGGGAAGTTCCAGCAAGCTAAGAAATTATGACCTCTATCATAAATGTGGAAAGCCAGGACACTTCATCAAGGATTGCCCCCTCCTAAAGAAAGATCAGTACAATAACAACTTTAACAAAGCAGTCAAGAGGAACCAGGTTCCTGACAAACGCTTCAAGAGGAAGAATGATGCTGACAATGTTGTAAAGCAAGCTCTTACTGCATGGGGAGACTCCTCCAGCAAATTTGAAGAAGAAAACGACCATGGTGGTAGTTCAATGATGGCAGTGGAAAATGAGACAACTGAGTATGATTCAATATTTGCTTTAATGGCTCAATCTGATGATGATGAAGATGACGACGACGATGAGGTAAATTTTCTAGATGTTCAGAGAAATCTGAAATCTTACTCTCCTAAAAAGCTCATGTCATTAGCAAATGTGCTAATTGATGCATACCATAGTCTTATCAATGAGAAATATCCATTAACTATGGAACTAGGGAAGATGAACAAACTAGAGATGACTTACTAGTCATTGTAGTCGATTTGAAAGAAACAATAGAGAACCTGGAAAAGGAAAAGAATGCCTTAAAAGAGCAAATTGCCAGTATAGAACATGAAATAGATGATCTAATGGTTGTTGTGGTAGACTTAAAAGAAGCCGTTAAGTGTGCAAGTAAAGAAAAAGAAATCCTGACTGAGAGAGTTGCTATCATTGAGCGAGAAAGAGATGACCTAGTAGTGGTGGTAGTAGACTTGAAAGAAACAATTTAGGAATTTAAAATGGTAAATAGGCCTGAAAACTCTGAAAAGGGAAGGAAGTTGCAAGTGAGGCACATATTAAGCTTGAAAATGAGTTGAATTTTGTGAAGACTAGTCTGTGTGCTGAGCTTGAGAAAAACAAACAACTTCAGGAAGAACTAGGGAAGGTAAAAAGTTACCTTGAAAAGTCGCTTAAGTAGACCTGGTCTTCAATGCTATCACTGCCATGTACACCAACAGGCAGGGGATTGAGTTTCAAAGGGAAAAGATTCCCTACAACCCTCATAGCAAATACGTTAGTGTAACCGACAATTGGCTATGTACCCATTGTGGTAACAATGGGCACCTCATGGAAAACTGCACGGCCAGGATTCAGTCTCATCAGAAAAATAAAGTCTTTGCTAAGAGAGTAACTACTGCTAGAGGACCTGGTCCGTCAAATAGGAAATGCATTTTGCCTGCTTGGACTAAGAGAGCATCATTCATCCCTTCTCTCTTAACAAGGGACATTTGGGTTCCTAAATCTAACCCTTGATTTCCTTGTGCAGGGAGCAGTGAAGGGGAAGCAGCTAACAATGACATATGGACAGAGGCTTCTTAAAGTACATAACTGAAAATACGATCAAATTTCCTTCACTAAAAGCTTGCAATGAGAGAGTGTACCCTTTTAAAAATAGCTAAAAAGGGGTACACTTTAGGAGTTGGAAGATACGTGTCAAGGGAAACAAAGTGGAATTCTTGTCCAGGATATGCACAATCTCAAATCCTGTGACTGGTGAGGTGATGTTGTTGCCAAAAGATGCAAGAATACTTATGGTGTTGTGCTTGAGCCTTCTGCATAAGTGGTGATACAAGATGGTTGAGAACTGTTGAAAACAACGATGAACTATGGGACAGAAGGCTGGGATATGCAAGTGGTCATCACTGAATAAGCTGGCTCTGAAGGACCTAGTTCGTGATCTGACCAAGCTGAGTATCAAGGAACACAAAGTGTGCAATGCCTGTGCAAACTGTAAGTATGTCAGATCTCCATTTAAGCCCAAAAAGGGGCAGTCAACACCTCAAGGACACTTGATCTTTCTCATATGGATCTGTGTGGAGCAGTGAGAGAGCCCAATAGGAAAGAAAGAAGATATATCTATTGACAGTGAATGGCTACTCCAAGTCCACTTGGACTTTATTCTTCAAAACCAAGGATGAGATCTTTCAAGTAATTGTGGCTTTTGTCAAGAAGATCCAAGTATAGGTAGAAACAAATGTAGTTTGCATCAGATCAAATTATGGAACAGGTTGGATAATGCCAGAATGGAAGAATGATATATTCAAAGAAGAATTATTTAACCTCTTAGCTCCAAGAACACCACAGCAAATGGAGTTGTGGAAAAGAAGAACAGGACGCTTGAAGATTATGCACGGTCAATATTATTTGATAGAGGGATTGCAAACATCTTGACCAAAGTTGCTGACTCATTGGAGGAGATCTGGGTACAATTGTTATTCTCTCAATAATGGGAAGGATCAGCTTTGAAAATCTGATGCTAAAAGAGATAGAGGAATCCTCCTGATGTACTCATCTCAAGAGAGAACGGAAATACTAATGAACACTCATTGATTACAACAAGGAACCTGGTTCCACAACTACAACAACAAAAGCTGAAAATCGAGTTATCAAAAAGGGTTTGACATAGAGGCATCACAAGACATCAGCACTCTCATTGCCACAGCTACACGCCTAGACATGGATGAACCTGGTTCTTCTTTAAATCAAACCATGCATAGAGACATTACAGACTCACTCATGTATCTCACTGCAAGTAGACCAGGCATCGTGCTCAGAGTTGGGTTTTGTGCAAGGTTTCAGTCAAATCCAAAGGAATATCATTTGAAAGCTGGTGTAAGAATTTTGAGATATCTTAGAGGAACACAGGATCTGGTTCTCTACTATCCTTCAAGTAATGGATAGGAAAAGCTCGCCTGAAATGGGACATTCTCTGGGTTCCTGTCCAGTCTCATGAGGCTCAAGGAAGCAAAGTTCAATGGCACTCTCAACAGCTAAAGCAGAATATGTATCATCAACCTCCTACTTTGCTAAAATGTTATGGACCAAGCAGCAAATTGGAAAAACTTGAGTCCGACTCAAGAGGGCCAACTACATTGATTGCTGAAGATCAAGTTGCAGACATCTTTACTAAAGCCCTGGAAAGAAAATATTCCGAGAAAAATCGCTTTGCACTGGAGATGATAAAACCCAACCTAGGACCTGGTTCCTCATGATTGGTTATGAAAGTCATAGTCAGGTAAAAATTAGCTAAAGCGTTTCTGGCTAATTCTACCTCACCTCTATACCGTTACAGGTAGACACGCATGATGACTACAGAAGTAGAAGCTGCAATGCATGCTGAAAAAGGGGTTAAACTCACTTGCCATTCCTATCAAGGAACCTGGTTTTCTTGATACATGTTAGTAGCTTCTTTGTTCTTTCACACACAATTTAAAATGGACAAAAACAATTCCACATCATTATCAGCGTGACAGTCTCTTTAAAGTGTGTCTTTTCATCCAAAGCGTCATGCCTTTTTCTGAACGATACAACTCCCCAAGCAAAAGGTTGCCGCCATTTCAGAACCGGTCCCTCGTCATAAATAAATCAACATCACAACCCTTCTCTTCCAAATTCAAAATCTCATCTTTGTCTTCTCTCTTCTCAAATCCATAATCCTTCGAGTACAATCTCACCATGTCTAAAAATCAAGCAACCTCTAGTGTGCCTAACAACACTATGATTGAGTCATTACTAGTCAGCATTCCAGTGGTGAACTCCTCTCCCAACACAATCACTTGTCCAAACCCTAAAGCAGAGTCTCCTCCACACTCCACTCCCTCTCCTTCCCACTCCGATTATGTTCCCTATCTAAGCAAGGCTGAGAATGTCTGTCCTCCTCCAGTCTCACCGGTCTAACAGAGTGAACATCGTAAATGAGGGAACCTCGTTCAGGAATCTTCATCTCTCTCCATGGTTGGGCACTCGAGTGAAGATCCAGTGATTAGTCATAAAGAGACTGAGACAACCATGATAGGCCACGAGTCTACTGGTATCACTCCTCCCTTTACTGAAATTTCCATGAAACCACAAGAAAGATAGGAGATAGAAAATATGCTTTCCATTGCTTCAGAAGGGGTTGTTGTAGAGAAAGGTGGAAGAGTGTCTGAGTTTCAGGGGGAAGAGCTTCAGTACGCAGAAGACTGGGGAGAACTTGTTCTTTTTGAACAATATACTCAAGATGGCACTACTGGGGTCCCAAGTGATGAACCAGGATCCAGGTCAGGGGTCATCTCCCCAGGCCAGTGTTGATCCTGCTCCTTCTCCCTACTGCTATGCTGAGCCTCTAAATATGGTGGTGCCTGAGACGAATTCTAACAGTGAAGAAGACGCAGATGATTTGGCATATGTTAGTTTTATCAAGGCTAGGAGTAAGCGAGTTGCAGCTCCAGAGTCAACCCCCAAGCGACCCATTACTCGGTTGCAGCAAAAGGAGACTTGGGAGTCTGCTTTCAAGAAGAGTCAAAGGAGCAAGAGAAAGAAAAGGCTGGTAAAGGATGGAAAAGTTGTGCATGAAAAGGTTGTCCCTATGGTAAATGTGGATGAGGAAGCTGAAGAGAAACCTAGTTCCTTAACCCACAAGTTCTCAAAGCAGAAGCACTCTCATTCTCAATCTATAAGGCACACTTCTACACATGCTAAAGGTCCTCCCAAGAGTGCTAATGCTGCTTCCAGTGAAAGGTTGGTGAAGAATTCTGGTGACAAGACAGTGAAAGAGAGTGGTGACAAGTCTGATGATGAAGAAGTGGAAAAATCTGGTGAACTTGTGCAGAAAAAGTCAGTGGAGAAGGGAAAGTCTGTTCGCAAGTCAGTAAAAAGAATGGATGATGATGAGGAACCTGGTTCGATCAATAAAGCAAAAGTTAGTGAGTCTCCGAGTTCTGAAAAAAAGAAAGTTGAGAAATCAGAAAGTATTGTGGGGCCGCACATTTGCCTCTGACATTCTAGAACTTGCTGGGATGAGACAATCAGTGGACATTTATGATTCTCAACAATGGACCAATCTGTTTACAAATGAGGTTCCCAAAGTGTATGAAGAGTGTTGATACCCAATTTTTCCCCAAAATATTTTTTAAAATTGCATATATACCTTCAAAATCATGCATCAATAGCAATTGGTATTTTTCCATAATTTTCCTATATTTTATTAATTTACCCAGCATTTTATTTCCAATAAATAATTACAGAATCTCATCACAAGCGATTTCAAAGGCATTTCTTGATTTCATTTATTATTTATGGTCCTATTTAAACCAAATTATTTCATAATTAGCCAAATTGGCATCGTTTGGCTACAATTGCAAAAACTTTGCAATTATAGCCCAATCATATGATTTTACACTATTTTTTGACCGAAAATTAATCAAAATACTAAGTAATCATTTTAACTATTTCCATGCACAAAATTCATTCTTTACAATTATCAGCTATTTTTATAAATTATTTTATTTAATTCAAATTGGGTATTCAACGAATAGCCAATTCCCATTCAATTCTAGCCTAATAAACGAGACCCCAAAATAATTAAAACAGCCCAATACCAGGCCCAATCCATTAATTCCACCCGACCCAACGTCTTGTTTAATGTGGATAATTGATCGATTTTGATCAACGGACCAGATCTTCTCTTACCTTAATTAACCCTAAAGACCTAACCCCCAAACCACCATTCTCTCATCACTCTCCGCCGACATACCCTCTCATTCTCTCTCACTCTCTCTCAAGCTCTCTACATAACCACGACTCCTACTCGCCGGTCGTTGACTCGCCAGTATCTATGGCGGTTTCACCACCACCCCTAGCCTCCATGCCCCCCCCCCCCATGCCGGATTCTTGCTACCCTAAGGTCCTTAAGGAACCAGAGGTGGTTCAACTCACCCCATGGTTTTTCATGTCATTCTCAGGCCAATCTTGGCCTGTCCGAGTAAGATCTTTATATTTTCCGGCTAGAACCATGGTTTCTAGGTCGAAATCTCTTTACCTTTGGGTTATCTCCCTCTGAAACCCTAACTCATCTCTTGACTCTTTAGATCCACCATAGATCTGAGTGTATTTTGAGTTATATTTGCTGTTTTCCATGATAACCTCTCCGATTTTTAAAATTGCCTCTTTGTCTTCAAACTAGGGTTTCTTAACCCCTTTTCAAAATGACTTTTCCTCTGATTTTTAGTATTATTCGATGATTTTTACTATGTTTAAACGGTTTATTCAAGTTTTCTTTTTACCTGATTCATTATGTTGAAACCTTAATTATCTTGGTCTTAATCTTGGGTTCTCAGAACTATCTTTGCTTATTTGTTCGTTTGATTTGTTTGCACGTCTGTTATTCATGAATACGTTCTGAGTTTCTGTGATTTTACCCTATTATTCTCATTAGGGTTTGTGATTTTTGCTTCTTCCGCCTATATTATGTTTATTCTGTTAATTCCCCTAATCAGTACTATGTTCTATGCGAATCCCTGACCTTGTGTGATCTTTACCCTACTGTGCTATTATGGTTTCTGATTTTTTGCCTCTTCTTGCCTATTATATGTTTATTCTGTTTGTTTATAGATTTTTATGGTAATTTCCCCTAAATCAGTACTATTGTCCATCGGAATCCTTGATTCCCTGTGATTGATATCCCTCACTAATCTCTTGTGATATTCTCCACTGATTTTCAACCTCTAAGTTATTTTACTTGCCTTATTATATGGTCGACTATGTTGTCAACTGACTCTTATGTTATTTTCTTAATCGGAATATTATGTACTTAGCCTTAATTACATGTTCAATACTTGCACTATGCTGAAATTATTTCCTTATATGTTATATTCCAGTCCCATATGATCCCCTTCCTTATTTGTCTTTACCGTTTGAAGTTAACTCCTTTAATTAATGGAGTGCTTATACTGATTTTATACTAATTGATACCTAGTCCCATAATTATTGCTGAACTTTGATTCTTGCCTTAGTTTCTACCTGTTTTCAAACTATAAGTACCCTGCTTTTCATTAACACAACACACGAACACATTGGTTCAAAAACTCTCTCTCATAAAAAAAACATTCTTCTGCTCTCTTTTCCTCCGGTTACTTGCTGTTGTTCTAAGTCAGACGGCTGCAAGCTAAGGCTGATTACTCTACTCTCTTGTTCCTCACTTTGTGTTTACTATCCTCTTTACTGATCTGTTCTGATTTCAATTCAAGTCTCAAAAACAATATGCTTCTTTTACTGCTTCAGTTCATTCTGTTTCTAGTATGTTTTCACTTATGGTTTTGTTGTTCAACTTGCAACTAATATGTTTACTGCATCACTTTACCGCATGCTTCTGAATGTGTCCCCTCCCTTAGACTCATCATGTTTATGAAATGTTATCCCCCTCCTAGTATACCCTAACTGTGGCTCTTTCCTTACTTACTGTTTCTCTGATTTCTGGCATGAACCTCTCTATGCAAAGTAGTTGGCTATCCTTAAGTTATATGATTCTGTGTTAATTCTGAAGTTCCCTAACCCCTTAGCATGTTGCTGATTTTATACTTAAGTGCTCCAACAACTATGTGTTTATCTATGTGACCTATGTGTCCCCAAATCCCACTACCCCTGTTTGTGGTTGCTGAATCTGCCTTGGTCCTATGTCTCTTGGTTATGTATGAACCTGCTTTGGTTGCTGCGTTTGGACTGTTGCTTGTTACTCTACTCTCTTTTCAAAACTGTCCTATTGAATAACTCCCCCTGTTGTTTTACAAAACTAGTTCAAACAAGTCTCTTTTCAAACTGTTTTCCTGCTTAAATCTTTTCAAAACTATGTCAAGCACTCTCACTCTACTCTTAG
>NW_017672809.1:154871-167756 GCF_001879085.1 Nicotiana attenuata
AAAATTCATAATACTAGCATCATCTGCTCTAACAAACTAGCTTGGGAATAGATCACGTATTTTTAGAGTCTCATTTAATAAATTTAATTGTTGTTACCATTTTCATGGTAAACAGCCAACTTCCCCAATGTTCAAAACACCACACCTCCTCAAAGTATCCCAAAACAACAAAATCATCCCATTGCTCTGCCAAAGAACCAATGCAACACTTGCCATACCCCAAACAATGCTCCACTACTCATCCCAGAACCTCAAAACTCCGCAAATGACCATTTCCACGCCCATACGCCAGGCCACCATAACAATCCCATCTACGTGGAGACCATGCCACACTCCACCCAACTTGTATCTTGCACACCTGAGCTGATGAAAAGGATCTACTCATTAGAAACTTGGCCGATGAACTTAAGAAACTAACCAGCCGAATTCAGGGCGTCGAAAGAAGCAAAGGGATCGAAGGGCTGAACTATGAGGACCTCTGCATACAACCAGATGCCGAACTGCCTGAGGGGTACAAACCTCCCAAGGTCAAAATGTTTGATGGTACAGGTGATCCAAGGGTCCTTCTAAGGACATACTGTGACAAACTGGTCGGAGTAGGAAAAGATGAAAGGATCTGCATGAAACTGTTCATGAGGAGTCTGAAAGGAGATGCGCTATCTTGGTACATCAGCCAAGATCCCAAGAAGTGGTCAAGCTGGGTAGGTATGGCATCTGACTTTATGGATAGATTCAGGTTTAATACAGAGAATGCACCAGACGTGTTCTATATCCAGAATCTGAAGAAGAAGCCCACAGAAATGTTTCGCGAGTATGCTACTCACTGGAGGTCCAAAGCTGCTAAGGTCAGACCCCCTTAGAAGAAGAACAAATGAACAAGTTCTTTGTCCGAGCTCAGGACCCGCAATACTATGAACGGTTGATGCTGATTGAGAACCATAAGTTTTCCGACATTATCAAACTAGGCGAAAGAATTGAAGAAGGTATCAAAAGCGTTATGGTTACAAACTTTGAGGCCTTGCAAGCTACAAATAAGGCCTTATAGTCCAGTGGTGTGTCCAAGAAAAGGGACGTAGGGGCCGTGATGGTTGCACAAAGGACTAAGTCTCCCCTAAAATACCAAACTTACCAAACACCTCCACTCACATATCAGCTCACCCCAAATTATCAAGCACCTTCACCCTTATACCAAGCTCTACCACCAACTTATCAGTCACCTCCACCTCCTACATATCAACCTACTTCACCCAGATACTCCCAACCCGCTCATGTCTACCAAACCTATAATGCTCAACCGTCCCACTATCAGTCACCTCCTGCACACCAAAACTTCCCTAGACCTCGACCTAATTTAGACCTCCAAAACAATATACACCCATCGCCGAACCTATTGACCAGTTGTATGAGAGACTCAAAGCTGCTGGGTATGTTACCCCCATCACTGCTGAAGCCCTTGAGAATCCTTCTCAATGGGTTAACCCAAACAAGTCCTGTGCATACCACTCCGGCATGAAAGGACACACCATCAATGAATGCCGCTCTTTAAAAGACAAGATACAGTCTTTGATTGATAACAAAGTCATTGTGGAAAAGGAAGCCGCTCCAAACGTCCGCAACAACCCTCTGCCAGACCATAATGGTGGGGGTATCCACATGATTGAAGTAGAGGATGACTGGGATCCTGAGGGATCCATCAGGTTGATGGCAGAAGGCGATGACCCAAAGAAACCAACAGTTACTCTCAATCCGATTATAGTCCAGATCCAACCGTGAGGTGAATATGTCCATACCACTTAAGTTTGAAGCAGCACCATCCGCAAAGGCACCGACACCAGTTGAGTTGAACTCGCGTCTCCAGCGAATGCACCGGCACAATTATTCAATTTATCAAAAGCATGTTTGATTTTTCTTATGAATTAATATTTATTTCTATCTTATTCCTCCTTACTTTACTTATACAACATTACTATTACTTATCTTGATGAACCAATGCATATGACATGCAATGAGACAACGCAACAAACGAATATTGATTCAGAGGAAGATGACATACCTGACGAGATTGTCAAAGAAGTTGAGGACTTTGAGAACACCCAAATCCAACCTGGACGAAACCAAAATTGTCAACCTGGGAGATGCAGAAAACGTCAAGGAAACACGAATCAGGATTCACCTATCGCCATCAGAGAAGAAAGAATACACAGAATTTCTAAAAGAGTATGAGGACATATTCGCCTGGTCGTATGATGACATGACTGGTCTGAGTACGTCTATTGTAGCTCACAAACTGCCAACCGATCCAACGTGTCCATCGGTAAAGCAAAAGCTCAGAAAGTTCAAGCCTGATATGAGTCTGAAAATCAAGGAAGAAGTCACCAAACATATCAAAGCTAAGGTTCTCAGGGTGGTTGAGTACCCGACATGGTTAGCCAATATTGTTCCAGCCCAAAGAAAGACAAGAAGGACTGAGTCTGTGTCAACTATCGGGATCTCAACTGAGCCAGTCCAAAAGACGACTTCCCTCTGTCCAATATACACATCCTGATTGATAATTGCGCCAAGCATGAGCTGCAGTCATTTGTAGATTGTTTCGCTGGTTATCATCAGATCTGGATGGATGAAGAAGATGCTAAGAAAACGGATTTCATTACGCCGTGGGGAATGTACTATTACAAGATGATGCCATTTGGCTTGAAGAATGTAGGGGCCACCTACATGAGGGCCATGACTACCATTTTCCATGACATGATACACAAGGAGATAGAGGTATATGTGGATGATGTTATTATCAAATCCAAGAAGGCCACTGACCACATAGAAGATCTGAGGAAGTTTTTCAATAGACTGTGGAGGTACAACCTGAAACTAAACCCCGCAAAGTTTGCATTTGGGGTTCTTGCTGGGAAGTTGCTGGGATTTATTGTGAGCTCCCGAGGAATAGAACTGGATCCATCGAAGGTCAAAGCAATTCAAGAATTACCACCGCCAAAGAACAAGAAAGATGTGATGAGTTTCTTGGGAAGGTTGAACTACATCAGCCGATTCATAGCACAGTCTACAGTTATCTGTGAGCCAATCTTTAAGATGTTAAAGAAGGACGCCGCTACCAATTGGACCGAAGACTGCCAAAAGGCCTTCGACAGAATCAAGGAGTACTTGTCAACACCGCCAGTCTTAGTTCCGCCCGAGCTAGGGAGACCCTTAATACTCTACCTTGCAGTGTTAGATGGAGCTTTCGGCTACGTTCTAGGGCAGCACGATGAAACAGGAAGGAAGGAGCAAGGCATTTATTATCTTAGCAAGAAGTTCACCCCGTACGAGGCCCGGTATTCTCTATTAGAACGCACCTGTTTTGCTTTGACTTAGGTAGCTCAGAAGCTGAGACATTACCTCTGTGCCTATACTACATATCTCATATCGAGAATGGATCCCTTGAAGTACATCTTTCAGAAGCCCATGCCCACTGGCAAGCTAGCCAAGTGGCAAATCCTGTTGAGTGAGTTTGACATTGTTTAAGTAACTCAGAAAGCGATCAAGGGACAGGCACTGGCAGACCACCTTGCTGAAAACCCCATTGATGGAGAATACGAACCCCTGAAAATGTATTTTCCTGATGAAGAGGTATCATTCATAGGAGAAGACATTGCAGAATCCTATGACGGTTGGAGAATGTTCTTTGATGGAGAAGCGAACTTCAAAGGAGTTGGCATTGGAGCAGTCCTAATATCATAAATCGGTCAGCCTTATCCGGTGTCTGCCAAACTCAGGTTCCTTTGCACCAACAATATGGCCAAGTATGAAGCCTGCATCTTAGGACTCAAAATGGCCATTGACATGAACAGTTAAGAGTTGCTAGTGATTGGAGATTCACACTTACTTATACATCAGGTACGAGGAGAATGGGCAACGAAGAACTCCAAGATACTACCGTATCTGCACCACGTACAGGAATTGAGAATGAGGTTCACGAAGACAGGATTCCAACACGTTCCCAGAATCAAAAATGAGTTCGCCGATGCATTGGCTACCCTATCATCTATGATACAACATCCAGACAAGAATTTCATTGGTCCCATTCCGGTGAAAATTCATAACCAGCCGGCTTACTATGCCCATGTTGAAGAAGAAGCAGACGAAAAGCCTTGGTTTCATGATATCAAGGAATATTTGGCAAAAAGAGAGTACCTATAGCTTGCAAATCCTACACAGAAACGCACACTTCGGAGATTGTCCAACAACTTCTTTAACAGCGGAGGAATCCTGTATAGGAGGACTCTCGATTTAGGATTATTGAGATGTGTCGACGCAAAAGAAGCATCCAAGCTACTAGAGGAAATTCATGCTGGGACCTGTGGTCCACATATGAACAGTTTTGTCTTAGCAAAGAAGATACTCCGGGCTGGTTACTTTTGGATGACTATGGAAACGGACTGCATCCAGTATGTCAGGAAATGCCACCGCTGTCAGATACATGCAGACATGATAAAGGTACCTCCAAACGAGCTTAATGCAACAAGCTCACCGTGGCCGTTCGCCGCCTGGGGAATGGACGTTATTGGACCAATCGAGCCTGCCGCTTACAACGGACACAGGTTCATCCTAGTAGCCATCGACTATTTCACCAAATGGTTCGAAGCAGCATCTTACAAAGCCGTGACTAAGAAAGTCGTGGCAGACTTTGTCCGCGACCGCATTGTTTGTCGATTCGGAATTCTAGAGTCAATCATTACTGATAATGGCTCCAACCTCAACAACGACTTGATGAAAGCTATGTGCGAAACTTTCAAGATCAAACACAATAATTCCACAGCCTACAGACCTTAGATGAATGGAGCTATAGAAGCCGCCAGCAAGAATATGAAGAAGATATTGAGGAAAATGATAGAGAAGCATAGACAGTGGCACGATACGTTATCATTTGCTCTACTGGGATATCGCGCCACAGTCCGCACATCAACCGGGACAACCCCCTATATGCTGGTTTACGGTACAGAGGTTGTCATTCCCGCTGAGGTAGAAATTCCTTCCCTAAGGATCATACAAGAAGTTGAGCTCGGCGATGCAAAGTGGGTAAAAGGTCATTATGAGCAACTAGCCCTTATAGACGGAAAGAGAATGAATGCAGTCTGCCATGGTCAACTCTATCAGAACAGAATGTCCAGAGCCTTCAACAAAAAAGTCGAGCCAAGACAGTTCACACCGGGGTAGCTAGTGTTGAAGAAAATTTTTTCGTATCAAGATGAAGGCAAAGGGAAGTTCTCTCCCAACTGGTAGGTCCATACATGGTCCACCGGGTTTTGATAGGAGGAGCCCTCATACTTGCAGAAATGGACGGAGAAGTCTAGCCAAAGCCAATCAATTCAGATCCAGTCAAGCGTTACTATGTGTAATCTTTAGGCTTTCCGTATATGATGTAAATTGAACTACGCCTGACCTGATTCCCATTTAAGAGGGGATACGTAGGCAGCCCTATGGGTTCGGTCAAAATTCAATAAAAATTTCATACCCCCCCCCCCCCCCCGCCAACTGGAAACTGGGGCAGAATTTTGAGGAGGACCCTCAAAATTCTGAAGTAATTTCAACCGATCGCCACACGAGCAACAGTCAGAAACGTCAACCCATCAAACTGGGGCAGAATTTTCTGTTTATTCCGTTTGTTTATAGAGTTTTATGGTAATTTCCCCTAAATCAGTACTATTGTCCATCGGAGTCCTTGATTCCCTGTGCTTGATGTCCCTTACTATCTCTTGCGATATTCTCCACTGATTTTCAACCTCTAAGTTATTTTTCTTTCCTTATTTTATGGTCGACTATGTTGTCAACTGACTCTTATATTATTTCCTTAATTGGAATATTATGTACTTAGCCTTAATTACATGTTCTATGCTTGCACTATGCTGAAATTATCTCCTTATGTGTTATATTCCAGTCCCATATGATCCCCTTCCTTATTTGTCTTTACCGTTTGAAGTTAACTCCTTTAATTAAGGGAGTACTTATACTGATTTTATACTAATTGATACCTAGTCCCATATTTATTACTGAACTTTGATTCTTGCCTTAGTTTCTACCTGTTTTCAAACTATAAGTACCATGCTTTTCATTAACACAACACACGAACACATTGGTTCAAAAACTCTCTCTCACACAAAAAATATTCTTCTGCTCTCTTTTCCTCCGGTTACTTGCTGTTGTTCTAAGTCAGCCGGCTGCAAGCCAAGGCTGATTACTTTGCTCTCTTGTTCCTCACTTTGTGTTTACTATCCTCTTTACTGGTATGTTCTCATTTCAATTCAAGTAAAAAACAATATGCTTATTTTACTGCTTCAGTTCATCCTGTTTCTAGTATGTTTTCACTTATGGTTTTGTTGTTCAACTTGCAACAAATATGTTTACTTCATCACTTTACTGCATGCTTCTGAATGTGCCCCCTCCCTTAGACTCGTCATATTTATGAAATGTTATCCCCCTTCTTGTATACCCCAATGTGGCTCTTCCCTACTTATGTTTCTCTGATTTATGGCATGAACCTCTCTATGCAAAGTAGTTGGCTATCCTTAAGTTATATGATTCTGTGTTAATTCTGAAGTTCCCTAACCCCTTAGCATGTTGTTGATTCTATACTTAAGTGCTCCTGCAACTATGTGTTTATCTATGTGACCTATGTGTCCCCAAATCTCACTACCCCTATTTGTGGTTGCTGAATCTGCCTTGGTCCTATGTCTCTTGGTTATGTATGAACCTGCTTTGGTTGCTGCGTTTGGACTGCTGCTTGTTACTCTACTCTCTTTTAAAAACTGTTCTATTGAATAACTCCCCCTATTGTTTTATAAAATTATTTCAAACAAGTCTCTTTTCAAACTGTTTTTCTGCTTAAATCTTTTCAAAACTATGTCAAGCACTCTCACTCTACTCTTAGACCACTAAGTTCTGCCCCTTTTGTGTGAGCCTTGCCTTGGGACCCTTGAGCTCCCTCTGAACTTAGACACACAAAAGCTGGCCTTTCCACACTGCACTTACTCTGTCTTGGCTATGAAATCTGGGTGTGAGCACTGCCCGGGATCCCTTGAGGTCCTTAGGGAACTCTGACACACCCGGATATGAGAAAGACTATGAAACAATCTTGGCATTCGAGGTTCTGGAAATCTGGGCCCGTTTTCAGGCTCTCTATAGTGTAACTTCTTATTTTCTTTTTCTACTTATGTAATTCATTTCAATATTGGTCTGTAATAATTTGTTGCAAACAAATATTGGGGTTGGCTAGTGAAAAGGGGAGGGTAGTTATATATGTTATCAACATCAATGGGTAGAAACCATGCCTTAGGTTTACATTTCCTATATGAGCATTAGAATCCATGTCTAAGACCAACACATTCAAAGCATGTTATGAATTAGATACCATGTTCTTAGGTTTACTGTTTCAGCATCTCATTTGACATTATTTTATCATTTAGAAATCCTGCTTTAGGCAAAATAACAGCATTAACATAAAACTGTTGTTCTTGCACATCTTGAAATCATGCTGTAACTTTCTGGGCATTTAGAAATCATGCTTTAGGAATTCTGCAATATCCTGAAATCATTCTGCATTTTTATATGTGCATGTTAGATACCCTGATTTAGGATCTCGTTCACACTCGCTCAGTCCCACCTAGTTAAACTACCGATGCATGAAAAAGACACAAAACAGTCTCACGTTTGATTATCCTGTTTAAGTGAAACTGGTCATAATCCCTGTACATCTGTGCAACATTTAGAACAGCATGCTTTAGGTAAAATAACGTCTAAACTATTTTAATAATTCTGGTAATTGTTGTGCGTTATCCTACGCCTAGGCAAGCCTTAGGTAATCAACCTCTATAAAACTGGAAACTGTTCTTTTTTACTGCTTAATGGTTAACAAGCTTAAAATTAGTAGGCAAGCCTGATTAGGACTTCCTCTCTGAATTATGTAATAAATCTGACTCTGCTACCATGCTTAGGATCTGAATTTAGACCTTAATTATGTATGAGTCATGCTGTTTGTGTGTACTATGTGTGGAGGTATATTTGAGACTTTTATTTGTCTTCCATGCTCCCCTTTAATTGAAGTCCTATCTGTTTATTATGTGTCGTTTTAGTAATTTACCTTTAAACTTGAGGGTCTGCCTAGAACCCCCTTTTATAGGATAGGAGTCATAAATTCCTCCGGGACTGATAGGAAGGGACGGGTAACAGCATGCAATAGGGGTCGAGACCAACCCTCGCTTTAATTACCTTCACGGGGAGGGAAAGGATAGATATGGATATGATGACCGGTGCGTTAATACCACGTGTAGCCCCTCTTTGAGGAGTGTCATACCGGGTATTGCATTGATGTGATCCATATTATAAACAAACCTAGGATACCCCTTTACATTCATAAATATGCTTAGATTGTAATTCTTTCTAAAATCTAGCTTTTCATTAACTGTTTTTCAAATATCCGTGTACTTAAATTTAAATCCCCAATTATCTGAGCCATACTTGTTTATATGCTAAATTGTACAAATCCACAAAAGCTGTTTGGCCGGGAACCACACTGGTGGATCCTGAGGGGTGCCTAACACCTTCCCCTTAGGATAATTTCAAGCCCTTACCCTATCTCTGGTTACCGAACGTAGTTATAAATGAACCCTATAGGTGCCCTAACGCACCTTAAACCGTTAGGTGGCGACTCTTCAAAAATGCAAAACCCTTTTCCCAAAAGGAACGAGTTGTCTCAACCAAAATATCATAAACCCGATTTTGCGAGAAAAAGGGGGCGCGACAAAGAGGTGGTACGGAGTTTCTATACCAACCTCTTCACACTATATGGTGATCAAATCTGTGTGTTGATAAATGGGGTGGACATTGTGATGGACTCTGCCTTATTGGGTTCAATTCTGGGTGTTCCTGCCGAAGGACTATCGTTTGCTCAGGGTGCCTCTACATCAAACTTCAGAAATGCCATTGTCAAGGACAAGGCAATACAGCATGGGGAACATGTGCATAAGAAGGCACTCCTTCCATATCAGTTGCTCTTTGAGATGGTTAACAAAGTGTTGCTCCCCCACGCTGAGAGAAGATCAGTTGCATCCAAAGCTAACCTATTGCTTATGGAAGCCTTGGATATTTTTACCACCATCAATTTGCCTTCCATAATGTTAGAGCATATACAGAAGGTAGAAAACCTTAAGGATGGGAATCTTGGACTACCCTATGATTTTCTTCTCACAAAGGTCTTTGAGTTCTTCAAGGTACCTCTAGGACATGCAAAAGTGGGCACTAAAAAGTAATCCTTTTCAAAAACTACTCCTGAGGAGGTGAGTGCATTGACAAGGTCGGAGGAGTTGGAAGCACTTCCACTATCTCTCAACTGATAAATTCTCAGAACAGTGCCACAGAGGAGATCAAGAAGTTGAAGGCTAGGAACGCAATTCTTGAGAGTCAGCTCAGTCAGTTACAAGAGGCACCTGGCTCTAGTAGTTCTCATAGCTCAGAAGATGCACGCCTAACAAAGAAGAATACTGAACTCAGGAAACAGGTGGAGGACGTGATTGAAAGACTGCTCAATGAGCAAACATCCGTGAATGCTCGCATGGATCTTCTCCTCCAATGCCTTGCTGCCTCTTCCAATCCCCCTTCCTCTAGTGTTCCCTAAAGAATGTCCCCTCAGTGTCCATCTTCTTAAGTTGTTTTTGGTGATGTTTTTTTGTTGTTTCTGGCAATTGTTTTTTTGTTTGTTTTAAACTATGGATGAAAATAATGATTATGCTCCTGCTTGTAAAAGTCCAAATATGGTTAATGAAAGTGATTTCCTTTGCTGTTTATGCTGCTGGACTTTTGTTTCTGTTTTCTATCATGTTGTGTGCACACAAGTGGCATGAGTTAGCTACGCTAGACTTCTTTATGCTACTTACTTGTTCTGTGCTTTTTATGATGCCAAAAGGGGGAAGGTTTAATTGATTAATAAAGAGCATAAATGAATAATAATCTGAAGGGGGAAAAAAAGAGATTCAGGGGGAACTCATTCAGGGGGAAATCATAGAGGTTCAAGTACTGATTAAGGGGGAATACAGAGTTTCAGGGGGAAACGTAAGGTCTTTCTGGTTCACAGTCTGGTTCTATGTGGTTCTTTATGGGGTTTTCAATTATGATTTTGTCATCATCAAAAAGGGGAAAATTGATAGGTTACAAGTACTTTGGTCATAAGTACTGTGCTTTATGTTTTGATGATCTAACAAACTTACTATCCAAGAACCAGATAAGGAACCTGTTACACATTTACAAGACCTTAAGATCACAAGAACAGGTTCCAGTTTGGGATCCAGCTTGCGTTATGATTCAACTTTTCAGAGTGGAAGGAACAGCTAAGGGAACAGGTCCCTACCAGTTCCCGAAGAGACTGTACGAAGTCAACTCTCCAACTGGAAAGTTGCTGCTTGCGCACACTACAGTGCAGGACAGTGCTGCAGCCAACTTTCCAGGGAAGACTTTTTACCTACCTTGCTTACATTATTGTAATTCATGTCACGCATGTATGTATACAATCAAGGGAGCTAAAACACATTTACTTGAACTTTTCAGAATCTCACTAATGTGGCTACTCAGCAAGCAAGTTTCAAGTGCTTCAAGAACAAAGAACAAATCAACTACGGACCAGTTCCCACATCAAGTCATTATATGTCCTTAATTGAGTTGTAACTTTGTGATAGTTCTTCAATTGTAATTTTTATCTAGCTTGTTTAGAAGCATTCAATAGGAAACCCTTGTAAACCTTAAACATGTGTGTTTAAGTCTTGGCTAGAGTTAGTCAAGTTGTAAAGTCTTTGTAATAGAGTTATTACAAAGTGGCTTATAATAGTATTAAAATTTAGTGAGGGATTAAAAGTTTAATTCCTAGGTTGCATAGGTTGTAATCTAAAAGTTGCTCAGTAATGAAGTTGAAATCCTACAAGGGTAGGTCGTGGTTTTTAATCCTGTTGAGCTAGGACTTTTCCACGTAAAATTTCTCTCGTCATTTATCTACTGTTGTGTGTGTGTACTGTTGAATAAGATAGAGAACCTGGTTCTCTATACAGTTTGGTGGACCCTTATATTCTATCAGTTTATGATTGTGATTTTTTTTGGAAAAATGACAATGTATAGCCACCCTCAAAATAATAGCAATAAAATATATAATTTAACATTTCTGTATATTATATAAAGAAATTGTACAAATTTTATACACTTTTTTGGCTACTGAATGTAAAATCTTTCTAACGCAGCCTAAAAGTGAAAAAAGCCCAAAAACTTTCAGCTACTTATATTGACAAATAAAAGCAGCAAGAAAATTCATGGCCCAATAGTCTAGTGCACAATCAAGTGATGTAAAAGTTAGAAAGTTACAAAATTACAATTTTTACTGTGAGAAGATATAAATGTTTTAATGGGTTTTAATGAGAGTGAGGGGTCTTGAAGTGAGAAAAGAAGAAGTACTCGATGGCAGTCGAGGTGATTGTTGGTATTATTTATATTTGGTAAAGCAAAGTCAAAGATTTCTTTATGGTCCTTTTTCCTTCTTTACTTCTTTGTCTTTTGTGAAAGATAAAGTGTCCCTCACTGGTTGTGGAAAGCCTTTTTCTTCTCTTTATATTGAATTTCTCTTTGTTGGGCTTGTAAAGAGCTAGTAAAAGAGAGTGGCCTCGCGCACATGAGAAATTGGTCCTGAAGGCAAAACGGGTCGATTCCCCCCCCCCCCCGGCGCGCGAGATATACGTGAGGCCAAGTCCAAATCTGGTTTTGCTAAAAGTGTCCAAATACATGCTTTTGTAACGTCTGATTTATTACTTTGTAACAACTATACTTTAAATTGTTGTAACAACTCCTACTTTAATTCTTTCGTGCAAATACCAAACTTCCAGCGACGAGTGAACGTGTTTGGAGGGGAACCTTGGGGACGAAATTGCTTTCAATATTATCTACTCATACTCATTTTGGTTAACGAACCATCTGCTGATGTTGTTGCTGATAGTTCTCATGCTGCTAATACTGTTGTTGTTGATGATGCTGCTAAGAAGAAACTTGAAAACTGTTCGAGGGCGTCTGCTTAACCATATGACTAGCCATATATTTGATTCATTCATAAATTATAAATCTGCTAAAGTCATTGTCAGCCCCCTTTTTTCCTCCTCGCGGAGAAAGGTCCGGGTTTCAACATTCCATGGGGGAATCGACTCTTTTCGTTTTGGGAATTGGGTTTTGAAGAGTCGCCACCTAACGAATTATGGTGCGTCAGGGCACCTTAAGCAATTAACTCATGGACTAGTTGCATTACTAGAGATTTAGGGTAAGGGCTCGAAATAACCTAGAGGGGAAGGTGTTAGGCACCCCTCTCGTTCCACAACGGTGGGTCCCGGCCGAACTTATACTTACAATTAGTCCTTTTAACAAATAAATAGTTTAAACACATACTTGCAAATAAAGGCATGTTTTGGTATTTTTAAACATATGTAAGTAACAGAACAAAGGAGAAGACTTGAACAAGTGGCACATATATAAAGGAAAGTAAAATTTACTTAAACGATGGGGATTGGGAAAGAGGGGTCCTAGGTTGGTTAGCCTACAGGATCACCCAACACAATGCCCGGTAATCACTCCTCAATGAGGGGCTACTCGTGACATTAGCGCGTAGTCATCATATCCTTACTACCCAATTCCCTCCCCTTGGTCATAGCTTAAAGCGTTCTATTAACCTTGAAAATTTCCTATGCGTGCACTACCCGTCCCTTCCTCGTGGCCCTGGAGGTATTTTAGGACCTCTACTTTGGACAGTTCTAGACCATCCTAAGGTATTTAAACGGAGAAAAGTCTAAGCGTCAATCAAACAATTAGGACTGCACATAA
>NW_017672810.1:0-4639 GCF_001879085.1 Nicotiana attenuata
TGCATCATGTACAGGAGTTGAGGAAGAGATTCACAAAGACAGAATTCCGGCATGTTCCCAGAGTCCAGAATGAGTTTGCCGACGCGTTGGCAACCCTATCATCTATGATCCAACATCCAGATAAGAACTCCATAGACCCTATTCCAGTAAAGATTCATGATCAACCAACTTACTGTGCTCATGTCGAGGAGGAAGCAGATGGAAAGCCTTGGTTCCATGACATCAAGGAATATTTAACCAAAGGAGAATATCCAGAGCTTGCAAATCCCACTCAGAAGCGCACACTCCGGAGATTATCTAACAATTTCTTTCACAGTGGAGGAATCCTGCATAGGAGGACTACTGATTTGGGATTTCTAAGGTGTGTCGACGCAAAGGAATCATCTAAACTGTTAGAAGAAATCCATGCTGGGACCTGCGGTCCACATATGAACGGTTTTGTCTTAGCTAAGAAGATACTCCGGGCAGGTTATTTTTGGATGACTATGGAAACGGACTGCATCCAGTATGTCCAAAAGTGCCATCGCTGTCAGATACATGCAGACATGATAAAGGTGCCTCCAAACGAGCTTACTGCAACAAGCTCGCCATGGCCGTTCGCCGCTTGGGGAATGGATGTCATCGGACCTATCGAGCCTGCCGCATCAAACGGGCACAGGTTCATTCTAGTGGCAATTGACTATTTCAGCAAATGGGTTGAAGCAGCCTCTCACAAGGCATTGACTAAGAAAGTCGTGGCGGACTTTGTCCGCGATCGCATTGTTTGTCGGTTCGAAATTACAGAGTCAATCATCACTGATAATGGTTCCAATCTCAACGGTGACTTGATGAAGGCCATGTGTGAAACCTTCAGGATCAAACACAAAAATTCTACAACTTACAGACCTCAGATGAATGGAGCCGTAGAAGCGACCAATAAGAATATCAAGAAGATACTAAGGAAAATGATAGAAAAACATAAGCAGTGGCACGAGAAGCTATCATTTGCTTTATTGGGGTACCGCACCACAGTTCGCACATCAACCGGGGCAACTCCCTATATGCTGGTTTATGGTACAGAAGCAGTAATTCCCGCCGAGGTAGAAATTCCCTCGTTAAGAATCATATAGGAAGCAAAACTCGACGACGCAGAATGGGTAAAGAGTCGCTACGAGCAGTTAGCCCTCATAGATGGAAAAAGAATGAACGCAGTTTGTCATGGTCAACTTTATCAGAACAAAATGTCCCGAGCCTTCAACAAAAGAGTCAAGCCAAGACAATTCAAACCAGGACAGCTGGTATTGAAGAAAATCTTTCCACATCAAGATCAAGCCAAAGGGAAATTCTCTCCGAACTGGCAGGGTCCATACATGGTTCACCGGGTTCTAACAGGATGAGCCCTCATACTCGCAGAAATGGGCGGAGAAGTTTGGCCAAAGCCGATAAATTCGGATGCAGTAAAGCGATACTATGTGTAACATTTATGACTTCCTTATATGATGTAATTTGAAATACGCCTGACCTGATTCCCGTTTAAGAGGGGATACGTAGGCAGCCTTATGGGTTCGGTCACAATTCAATAAAATCATCATTTCCCCCGATATTGGAAAGTGGGGAAGAATTTTGAGGAGGACCCTCAAAATTCCGAAGTTGATTTTAGCCATTTACCGCAAGCAGCCATCAGAAGCAGCAACCCAGTAAACTGGGGCAGAATTTTGAGGAGGACCCTCAAAATTCCGGAGCGAGAAAGGTTGCAACGTCTTGGACAGCGTCGCAGCCGTCGGTTCATCTAAAGAAAAATTATTTATCAATTATACATTTATGTTATACTTTACTAAATCATGCATAGCTATTATCAAATTGCTTTGTTTAGCGACGCTACCCCAATGATACACAGCATCACCGAAAATAGAGCCAAGCAGGACGAGCGAAGTCCACGGGGAATACGAACTAACCTTCCCCCCTCTACAAAACTCACGATTTTTCTTTGGATACAGGCACCCAAGTCGCAAATCACCAAGTATATTTATGCACTCATACTTTTTAGGAATGCAACCTTCGGAACCATCACACCCACTCACAATTGCTATCCCTACATGATATCCCCAGCAGCCACAATATCGCAATCAGCTATCAGCTATCAAGCCATCAGCTAAGAAATTCTACCTCCATCTGCATTTTCTACATTGCATAAGGCTACTATTCTGCCTTCCGAGGTTAAGCTCTACCTCCATCTGCATTTTCTGCATTTGCATAAGGCTACCATTCTGCCTTCCGAGGTTAAGCTCCTCCATCTGCATTTTCTGCATTTGCATAAGGCTACCATTCTGCCTTCCGAGACTAAGCTCTGTCTCCATCTGCATTTTCTGCATTGCATAAGGCTACTATTCTGTCTTCCGAGATTAAGCTCTACCTCCGTCTGCATTTTCTGCATTGCATAAGGCTACTATTCTGCCTTCCGAGACTAAGCTTTGTCTCCATCTGCATTTTCTGCATTGCATAAGGCTACTATTTGCCTTCCGAGACTAAGCTCTGTCTCCATCTGTATTTTCTACATTGCATAAGGCTACTATTCTGCCTTTCGAGGTTAAACTCTACCTCCATCTGCATTTTTTGCATTGCATAAGGCTACCATTCTGCCTTCCGAGGTTAAGCTCTACCTCCATCTGCATGGCTGAAATATCGCCACCTCTATTTAAATCTTGCATCGGCTGAAATATCGCCATTTCTATTTATATCTTGCATCGGCTGAAAGATCGCCACCTTCATTTAAGTCTTGCATCGGCTGAAAGATCGCCACCTTCATTTAAATCTTGCATCGCCTGAAATATCGCCACTTCATTTAAGTCTTGAATCGGCTGAAAGATCGCCAAATCCTGCATTTTCATGGGCTGAAAGATCGCCAAATTATCCAAAGACGTCATTGTTCGGAGGCACCATTTTCATAGCCCGAGAACGCCATGCCATGGCCTGAGGACCCCATTTTGTCTTTTGCATATCATTATTCAAAGGCATCATAGTTCGGAGGCATCATTCTCATAGCCCGAGAACATCATTTCATAGCCTGCGAATCCTTTATCATACGCTTCATGGCCCAGGACGTCATGGTCTGAGGACGTCATCCTAACCGTCCAAAGACAACATTCATGGTCCAACGGGAACTTGCATCACGTTTAAATTTATGCACAATATATATTCGCATTGCTCATTTGCAGGTAAACCGGCTAGCAACGGCCGTCTCAGCAGGAGCGATCCTGCAGCCTATCAGACTCTGACCATCCTTCTCAACCTGAACACCGCGTCCGCTTTTTGAAAATCTCCATCGGCATATTCCGCCTATGGATCCCGAACTACATATGGCCTGATTCCTGTAAGACCAGGGATATGTAGGCAGTTCAGGAACTAGAGCTCGGTCAAAATTCTTCAAATCGTTTCGTTCGGTCAAAATTGGCCATCATATCTTTACCCGACAACTCTTTCATCCTTCCCGGGTAAAGAGGGGCGGCTGTTGATACCCAATTTTTTCCTAGGCATTTTTATTTACAAAATACTTTCAAAATAGCATGTACATACATATATAAGCATGCCCAAGAGTTTTGGTATTTTTCCCAAATTTTTAAAGATTTTAAAATCAATTTATTGTCCATTTTAGCAGTACAAAAATCAGTAATTATTCCCCAAAACTATCCTTTTTGTGAATAACTTATTTTATTCTCATATTTACACCAAAATATAATTAAGGTGATTTTTGTATATTTTTACAAATTTATTTGGTATTTTTAAAGCTAAATTGCATATAATTACAATTATAGCCTATTTTACGATTAATAGTATTTTATAATTGTAAAATTAGCCCCAATATTTTTAAATTAATATTTATGTATTATTAATCAGCTCAGTACTTTTAATTTGCTTTTAAAATCATTTTTTACTATTTTTATAAAATAAAAGGGGAAAATTGGCTATTTAATATTTAGCCCATTTCTATTTCAATTACAGCCCCCATTTCCTTTCAATTTTGTCCCTTAATTTGACCCAATTCTGCCGCAAATTAAACCAACCCAATCCCTAAATTACCCGACCCCTGACCCGATTAAAAAACCCACCCGGCTCCCCTTTGATCCAGGCCGTTGATCGTTTTGATCAACGGCCATAAGTTCCCCTTTCCTTTTTAAACTCCAAACCCCCCCTAACCTAATTCATTTCGTCTGAAACGCCGCCTTTGAACCCCTTCGTCTCTCAAATCCTCTCGAACCTTCCTGGAACCCTAATCGTCTCCCACCTTATTTCACCGGGTTTCCACCGGAATCCATGGCGTCTCAGGCCACGGATGGTCTGTACTCACCCTTCCTCACCATTAGACCTAAGCTATTCAAGGCTGTGAAACCTGACTTCGATGGTTCTCCCCAAGACCTTCTCAGATCTGTAGATCTATGGCTTCACCGGCCATTACTCCGGCATATTCGAGCAATATGAGTCTTTTCGACTCAGGATCTGACTTTCCTCAAGACCTTTCTCATTCCTAGGGTTTTTCTCTGAAACCCTAAGCTGTCCGAGGTTCTTTACTTGCTTATTTTCTTAGATCTGGAACATGTCTATGTTCTATTGAACGTTTAAAAGATTTTCCCCAAATTTCCTTTTTCAAAATCATTTTTTCTTT
>NW_017672810.1:4752-5517 GCF_001879085.1 Nicotiana attenuata
CTTTCCTTGGAAACCTGAATACCCTGAGGAACCTCTACCCTTTCGACTGAGTTCTCCTTTCTGATGTTGCTCAAATCTTCCATTTTTCCTTTGTTCTTATTTCTGATAGGACTCGGAGGAGGAGGAGGTGGAGGGCCCTTGGATCTTGTAGAGTAAGATGACGATGCCAGAGTGCACGAACTAACCTTTGGGGAGGGGAATAAAACAAAAAGTAAACAAAAAGGTAACAAGTTAGTGAGGGTCGTAAGAAGAAAATGTTGCAATATTTAAACACATAGTGCAAGAATATAAATCGTGTCCTAATTTTGGAGCCTCGTTGTGCCCGAGGTAGGCCTAGCGACAAGTTGATTTGGAGAACTTATAATGCTAAATGCCTCATTTTATTGATAAGAATAAGACGAATCCCAAAACGACACTAAAATAGCAGAAAATAAAATGTCACTAATGGCCATTGGCCTTATTACATTTAAAGCAAAGAAAAGACTCCTAACTACTTGGTCCCAGAAGGACCTTCCCCAGACTCGGCATCTTTAGCTCCATCGAACAGCTTCACCAGCTCACGTACTCCCAACAGCAAGTAGGCTCTAGCCAAGTGTCCTCCTTCGTTATCCTCAGCATTCTGGCAGTTTCAATCCTCTGGATGAACTTCCTTTCTTGCTCCACTAAGCCCCGCTCCAAATACCCCAGTCGCTTGTTGGCGCTGACAGCCATATCTTTCCATTCTTCAATCAGCTTTTGATGGGCTTCTTGAATTTCCTGGTGCTC
>NW_017672810.1:8421-159077 GCF_001879085.1 Nicotiana attenuata
AAGGCTGGATCTGGACTACAATCGGATTAAGTGTGACTGTTGGTTTCTTTGGCTCGTCACCTTCAACGATCAATCCGATCGATCCTTTGGGGTCCCAATCATCTTCTATCTCAATCATGTGAACATCGCCACCCTTGTGGTTCGGTAGAGGGTTGTTACGGACATTCGGAGCAGGCTCCTTTGCCACGATGATCTTGTTGTCAATCAATGCCTAGATCTTATCCTTTAGAGAGCGGCATTCATCAATGGTATGCCCCTTCATGCCGGAATGGTATGCACAGGTTTTGTTTGGGTTGACCCATTGGGAAGGATTTTCTGGGGTTATGGCAGGGATAGGGGTGACGTAACCAGCAGCTTTAAGCCTTTCATACAGCTGGTCGATTGGTTCGGCAATGGCGGTGTATTGTTTGGGAGGTCTGCGGTCGAAGTTTGGTCGGGGTCTAGGGAAATTTTAGCGAGGGGAAGGTGATTGATATTGGGCTTGTTGGGTGTTGTAGGCTTGGTAGACGTGTGCGGGTTGGGAGTATTTGGGTGAAGTAGGCTGATATGCGGGAGGTAGAGATGATTAGTAAGTAGGTGGTGGAGCTTGGTAAGAGGGCAAATGTGCTTGGTAATATGAGGTAGGTTGATATGTAAGAGGGGGTGTTGGGTAGGTTTGGTATTTGATTGGGGATTTTGTTCTCTGTGCAACCATCAAGGCACTCACATCCCTTTTCTTGGACGTGCCACCAGACTGTAGAGCCTTGTTGGTAGCCTGTAATGCTTCAAAGTTAGTGACCATACCACTTTTAATACCTTCCTCGATCCTCTCCCCTAGCTTGATGATGTCGGAAAATTTCTGGCCTTCAATCAGCATCAACCTTTCGTAGTACTGTGGGTCTTGAGCTCGGACGAAAAACCTGTTCATTTGTTCTTCTTCTAAAGCCGGCCTGACCTTAGCAGCTTCTGATCTCCAACGAGTAGCATACAAAATGTCTCCGTGGGTTTCTTTTTCATGTTCTGGATGTAGAACACATCTGGCGCATTCTCCGTGTTGAATCTGAACCTGTCCAAGAAATCGGACGCCATTCTCACCCAGTTCGACCAGTTCTTCGGGTCTTGGCTAATGTACCAAGATAGAGCATCCCCTTTCAGACTTCTCATAAAGAGCTTCATGCGAACCTTTTCATCCTTTCCTACTCCGACCAGCTTGCCGCAGTATGTCCTCAAATGAACTCTGGGATCCCCGGTGCCATCGAACATTTCGAACTTGGGAGGTTTGTACCCCTCTGGCAGTTCGACATCTGGTTGAATGCAAAGGTCTTCGTAATTCAGTCCCTCGATCCCCTTGCTTCATTCAACACACCGAACTCGGCTAGTCAGCTTCTTGAGTTCTGCGGCCAGATTCTTGATAAGTGAGTCTTTGTCATCATACTCAGGTGTGCTCGAGGCGGGCTGAATGGGGTGTGGTATGATTTCCACATTGATGGGGTGTTGTGGTGATGATCATTTGTGGAGTTTAGTGGTTCAGGAATGAGCAGTGGGGTGTTGCTTGAAGTGTGGCATGTGTTGCAGTGGTGGTGGTAAGCGGGTTGGTTTTGTGGTTTTGGGATGTTTTGTGGTGGTGTGGGATTTTGAGTGTTGGGGAAGTTGACATCTGGGATAGTGAGGGAAAATGACAAGCTTGCCAAGTTCCGAACTTGGTCCAGTTCTTCCTGAAATTTCAATAACTTCTGCTCGAGCTGGGAGACACTTTCCTTGGAAACCTGAATACCCTGAGGAACCTCTACCCTTTCGACTGAGTTCTCCTTTCTGATGTTGCTCAAATCTTCCATTTTTCCTTTGTTCTTGTTTCTGATAGGACTCGGAGGAGGAGGAGGTGGAGGGCCCTTGGATCTTGTGGAGTAAGATGACGATGCCAGAGTGCACGAACTAACCTTTGGGGAGGGGAATAAAACAAAAAGTAAACAAAAGGTAACAAGTTAGTGAGGGTCGTAAGAAGAAAATGTTGCAATATTTAAACACATAGTGCAAGAATATAAATCGTGTCCTAATTTTGGAGCCTCGTTGTGCCCGAGGTAGGCCTAGCGACAAGTTGATTTGGAGAACTTATAATGCTAAATGCCTCATTTTATTGATAAGAATAAGACGAATCACAAAACGACACTAAAATAGCAGAAAATAAAATGTCACTAATGGCCATTGGCCTTATTACATTTAAAGCAAAGAAAAGACTCCTAACTACTTGGTCCCAGAAGGACCTTCCCCAGACTCGGCATCTTTAGCTCCATCGAACAGCTTTACCAGCTCACGTAGTCCCAGCAGCAAGTAGGCTCTAGCCAAGTGTGCTCCTTCGTTTCCCTCAGCATTCTGGCAGTTTTCAATCCTCTGGATGAACTTCCTTTCTTGCTCCACTAAGCCCCGCTCCAAATACCCCAGTCGCTTGTTGGCGCTGACAGCCATATCTTTCCATTCTTCAATCAGCTTTTGATGGGCTTCTCGAATTTCCTGGTGCTTACTTTCGCATTCCCGAATCCTCTTGCGCAATTGGTTGTACTTAACCTGTACTTCAGCCTTTTCGTCAATGACCCTGTGACCTCGAACAAGCCCGGGTTGTCTTAACCCACTATGATCGTCCTCCAACCAGCTTGGATAGTATGGAGTATAACCAGTATGGTACCTGTCTGGTTCTATGGAATCCTTTCCCAGGATGATTTTGCAGTGCCACATATGCTGAGCTTGACACTTGTATGGACTATCGTCATCTTGAAAGTCGGCCCTAAAGCGACTCGTTTTGTCGACCCTTGGTATAACCTGCTTCCTTCCTTCCTGCCTCATGACTCGGAGAGGGACATAAGGATAAGTTCCTCTCAGACCGATGAGTATAAGAAATGGTGCATCCCGAGATAGGACGATGAACTCTTCAGTAGGGAACCATTCGAACATCCATTGCACTCGGTCCTCTTTTAGATTTTCGAACAACTCTACCCACCCTTTAGCATCTTCTGGTTATGCAAACATGTTAGGCATATAGTTCATTCGCCTTGGCTGATGGAAGGCGATATGATCATCCTAGTCTCTGCGCAGAATCTCTTGCCGACATTCACCCTTTTGGAGGTGCTCCATGAGCTAGAGTTGGAGCAGTAAGTTACAACCCTCAAAGTGTTTGGCCCCTCGTTGACAAAGGGCTCGGTATATCTCCGCAACGACCATAGGTACTATGCTAAAAGGTTGTCCGCCAATTGCTTCCATTAAAGTCTTGGTGACCATGGCCAGTCTGGTATGGATCCTAGTCTTCTTCATAGGAAACACTATCATCCCCAAAAAGCAGAACATAAAGACGAAGACTCTTCTGTGGATGTGCCCCAATGATGTGAGGGCGAATTCATCTGGGTAAGTGCGGTAAGACTTGCTATGGCCGTATCTCTCGTACAGATAGTCGAAAGGAATGTAGGAATCCTTCAAGCAGGTCAAGTCTGTGTTCTTCTTTAGTCCCATCATTTTGAGAAAACCCCTACCCTTGCGATTTTCTGGCATAAGCAAACCCGGAGTCTCCCACGGAATACCAGCTAGTCCTCCTATTTCCTCCAGCAAAGGTGTCATTTCAAGGTCCCCGAAGCGGAACACAGATCTGTCACCATCCCAAAATAGAGTTGCAGCCTCTATGATTTTGTTGTCGGGTTGGATTTCCAGAAGAGAAGGCAAATTTCCCAAGTATTTGCGGACGAGGGTCTGATCACTGGAGTGAAGGTCTTCCCACCAGCTTAGCAGCCTTGGGTGGATGTTGGTTACCATGCCGAATCTGGGGACTTCGTGCCTCATTTTCTGCAAAACAAAGTGTTAGACCCCTACCCCCGCCAGAATCGACTATTTAAATATCAATAATTGGCATAAGCAGCTAGTTCTCCAAATAAATGCACAGACGTGGTAATGTCCGTTTGGGTTCCAAGGAAACCCAGTGGACTTTGGACAAGGCTATCTTAAAGAGTCATTATGCGGACAGCATAACTGACTCAGCTAGGTTTGACAGTGATGCATGCACAATTGAACAGAGTAAGGTTTCTATGGGGTGTTAGACCGGTACCCTTGAGCGGACAACTCAAGAGGGAAAGGCACGGAACCGTCGACTGCACCGCTGATCGACTGGTTTTACCGCAAATACGCCTTTGCCAAATTTAGGGGGTGATAATATCGGAAGGGCGCAACCACTCATTATAAGCGTTGCTATGGTATTTTGTTTGGCACGAGTGGAATATGATGTTGAATATGCAATTACAAGAATGAAACAAGTTGTCACGTATTTGCACGTTCATAAAGTAATGATTACAATAATTGCTCATAATTACAACAGTATTGAAGGAAAGCAGTAAAAGAAAGCATTAAAGAAAAGAAAACAAAGAGCCAAGTCAGTTTTGTAGTAGAAAAGAGATAAAGACATTAAATAAAGGCAATAAAGTCACAAGTAGCATGAAATGGTAAAAGCCTAAAGAATTTCCCCAGCAGAGTTGCAATGCTGTCGATGCCCCCTTTTCCTAAAGGCGAAATCGAGTTTATGACATTTGGGCGGACAACTCTTTTCCTTTTGGGAATTGGGTTTGCAATTTAGAAGAGTCGCCACCTAATGATTAAGTGCATTAGGACACTAAGAAATTCAAAAGAGAAGAAGAACCAGAGAATGGGTAAGGGCTTGAAATTATCTCGGGGGGAAGGTGTTAGGCACCCCCAAGATCCACTAGTATGGTTCCCGGCCATGCTACAATTGTGACTTTGAATGGAAACAAGTAAGCAAACAAGACAACTTTCACATAATGATTGCAACAAGGAAAGTATAAAAATTAAAAGCGTGTTGAAGTTTAGAAATAGGCGATTTCATAATTGTTTAAAGGATGTATAAATGCAAAAAAGGGGGTCAAATAATGGGTACAAATAAATCAAACAAAGGAGTAAAAGAGGCGGAGGTTCAGAGAAAAACAGTGCTGGAAATTAAATATCTAAAAGAGACTTTTAAAGGATTGAAGTAAAAGAAGGAGTTTTAAGAACTGAAAATTTATGGCTTTTATAAAAATTCTGGAAAAAAAAAAGAAAATAAACAAGTAAGGAGGGAGGGGGGGTCCTAGGTTTATAAATAACATGGATCACCCCACGCAACACCCGGTAACCATTTATACACGTGGTGTTATCGCGTGGTCATCATATCCATGTCTACCCTTACCCATCCCGTTAAGGTATTAAATCGTTGAATGGTCTCGTTTCTTATTGCATGCTATTACCCGCCCCAATCCTATCAGTCCTGGAGGTAGTTGGGACTACTAATCCTAAAGGGAAGGGAGATTGGCTTTCAGAGTTTTAAAAGGACAAAAAACCTAGTGCGACAAACAAAAACACATAAAGCAGTAAAAGGGGAAGCACATAGCAGTTAAAGGCTCAAATAGGCCTCCTCATTCAAAGAAACTAATTATTTAGCATGACTTACAGGTACTGATTAGGTCTGAATTAAGTTTAAAGCGTTAGGACAGGCTGATTTATCACATATTTCTCAGATGAGGAATCCGAATTAGCCTTGTCTGGTTGTAGTTTATCAAAACTGACACAGTTAATTAATCAACTAATGGTTTGCCTAGGTGAGACCTATAGACATGATATCTAACAGAGCGTACTGATTTTAAAGAAAAGATTACTGGTTTTATAAACAAAATATCTGCAGATTTTAAACGACCTTGTGGCTGATTTTAGACTCATGGATGAAATAGACGAAGCTGATTCAGTTGATTACTCCTATAGACATGATTTCTAAGCGTTATTGATTTTAAACAATTACATAAATGCAAGAGTCCTATAGGCATGGTATCTAGAATGAAGTTGATTATTATTAGACATATGATGGTTTGCCTAATGACATGTATATGCAGGAGTGCAGAAAACCTATGGTCATGATTTCATATGCGGAAATGCAGAAACTTAGAGATAGGATTTCTATATGCAGAAATGCGAAAAAACTTATAGGCAGAATTTCTAAGATGAGAATGCAGAAGTGCAGAAATTTATAAGTAACCTTATGAACAAGTTATCTACATGAATGCAGGAATTTATAAGTAACCTATAAGTATGTTGTCTATATGAACGCAGGAATCAGAAAATCCTATAGGCAAGTTATCTACCCTTTGCATGCATTCATTTCCATCCCTTTCCACTAGCCATCCCCAATAGTTATTACAAATTATTACAGACCCGAGTGAATCAAGAAAAATAAAAAAATTACATCAGAAACTCAAGCTACAACCAAACAGCCTAATTCAGACTCAAAGTCCAACAATATGAGATAAACCAACTTCCAGGATCAGATTTCCAAAAGCCTTTCTCTTGTTTGGTATGTATCAAAGTTCCCAAGAGTCTCAAAGGGGCTCCGGGCAATGCTTACACTCCAAATGCATTGCAGAATTAGATCATGGTGCAGTGTGAAAAGGCCAGCCCTCAAATGTCCAAGTTCAGAGGGAACTCAAGGTCCCAAAGCAGGGCTCATAGGAGAGGGGCAGAACTTAAGAGTCTAAGAGTAAGTGTAAGTGCATAGAGGGGAATTAGGGAAAGCCATGGCAGGCTGGTGGTCATGCCCAGAAATTAAGAGTGCTGGCACACCCCTGACCAGCCTGTTAGCCAAATGTGAGGAGTTAGGATCCATTGAGGACCAGGTTCTGACTTGGGCAGTAATTTGGATACTGCCAGGCCAAGAACCTTAACTCAAACACATAATGGGAATAGGGGGTAGGGATTCACAATAGAAACAGGTGCAAGGAAAGCACATACATGGTTTAATCACTGAACATGAATAGCAAAGTAAACAAGAGTGCTGAAACTATAAAGTAAACACATAGGGGGTGAGGCAAAAAATTGAATCAGAACATACCAGTCTCAGGGAAAACAAGTAAAATCAGTTATCTCGAAAAGGCCAAGTTGCAAGCAAAGTAGTTCCCAAAGATTTCAAGCAAAGCAGAGTGTTGAAAGAGTATTGAATTCAAAGCAGTATTACAAGTGTGTAAGTATTGAATTGGAAGTTAAGGATTGGTAGTGTGTCCGTCCTCTTAAAAGTACAGAAGGGCAGTCCCTTTTATAGTGCAGAAAAATAAGTAAGAGAGGCAAGGAAAATAACATTGAAATCAATCTCCGTTTGGTTAAGGGATTCTGATTTCAACGGGTAAAAGCCAGTTAAGGAAAGGAGTTTTAATTAAAACCTTTTCAAAGTAGCATAAGAAGGGTAAATACATAGGAGTTCTTTAAGGAAAACAATCAATGGTACACGGTTTGTGCTAAATATGGCAAAGGAGTCAATCAAACAGCCAGTGAAACCAAAATTACAAGTTCAATTAGAATGAACCAAGTCGGGAAAGGTAAAGGAAGTTCAATCTAAAGAAAATCAGTGACAATCTGTCAGCCTTATTAAAAGGATTTCAGAATCAATCAATTAGTTGGTAAACCTTTTGAAAGAGGAGTTTCTCATATATAAAGCACACAAATAAGTGAATCAAGAAGGGATTGTCAAGTTATTTGGAAGAGAAGTTAATCAAAGAGAGGTCCAGAATCATAAGCAAAAGTGGTATAAGTCTAGTTTGCAGACTCAAAACGAGTCTGGGAGTCCAGGGTCCCAAAATAGAACCCTAACTCGCACACAAATCAAAATTGCCAAGAAACCCCCAAATCCTAGGGTTTTCGAATTGAATCAACATAGAGGTGAGAAAGCAAGCCACTTGAGAGAGGCTCAGAAGTCTTTTCCAAAGACTTATGAGAAACAAACATACATGATAGAAAAGAAAACTAATTCAAGGTCATGAGAACATGTTTGAGAAAACTCAAAATTTACACAGGTTCAGAAGAAAGAGATGATACGAGCTTACACAAAAGTAGATGAAATATGCTTAGTAAGAACACAAACAGAGTTCAGTAAAGTAAACAAAAATCAAAGAACTCGACCGTAAACCCATATAGCATAGAATAAGGAAAATAACATGGATTAACATGTGAGCACATGAATAACATGTAGAGTAGAAAAAAGAAAATAGAGAACAGTACATGCGTAGCAAAAGAAGTCAGACAGACACACATAAGGAAAGAACAACAGAGTCAGAAAGACGCTTTTGAAAACCTTTCAGAAACCCTAAATCGAAAGAAAAAATGATTTTGAAAAAGGAAATTTGGGAAAAATCTTTTAAACGTTCAATAGAACATAGACATGTTCCAGATCTAAGAAAATAAGCAAGTAAAGAACCTCGGACAGCTTAGAGTTGCAGAGAAAAACCCTAGGAATGAGAAAAGTCTTGAGGAAAGTCAGATCCTAAATCAAAAAGACTCATATTGCTCGAATATGCCGGAGTAATGGTCGGTGAAGCCATAGATCTACAGATCTGAGAAGGTCTTGGAGAGAACCATCGATGTCAGGTTTCACAGCCTTGAATAGCTTAGGCCTAATGGTGAGGAAGGGTGAGTACAGACCATCTATGGCCTGAGACGCCATGGATTCCGGTGGAAACCCGGTGAAATAAGGTGGGAGACGATTAGGGTTCCAGGAAGGTTCGAGAGAATTTGAGAGACGAAGGGGTTCAAAGGCGGCGTCTCAGACGAAATGAATTAGGTTAGGGGGGTTTGGAGACTAAAAAAGAAAGGGGAACTTATGGCCGTTGATCAAAACGATCAACGGCCTGGATCACAGGGAAGCCGGGTAGGTTTTTTAATCGGGTCAGGGGTGGGGTAATTTAGGGATTGGGCTGGTTTAATTTGGGGCGGAATTGGTTCAAATTAAGGGCCAAAATTGAAAAGGAATGGGGGCTGTAATTGAAATAGAAATGGGCTAAATATTAAATAGCCAATTTTCCCCTTTTATTTTATAAAAATAGTGAAAATTGATTTTAAAAGCAAATTAAAAGTACTGAGCTCGTTAATAATACTATAAATATTAATTTAAAAATACTGGAGCTAATTTTACAATTATAAAATACTATTAATCGTAAAATAGGCTATAATTGCAATTATATGCAATTTAGCTTTAAAAATACCAAATAAATTTGTAAAAATATACAAAAATCACCTTAATTATATTTTGGTATAAATATGAGAATAAAATAAGTTATTCACAAAAAGGATAGTTTTGGGGAATAATTACTGATTTTTGTACTGCTAAAATGGACAATAAATTGATTTTAAAATCTAAATTAGGAAAAAATACCAAAACTCTTAGGCATGCTTATATATGTATGTACATGCTATTTCGAAAGTATTTTGTATATAAAAATACCTAGGAAAAAATTGGGTATCAACATCTGAATCATGGGATTATTAAGTTGTTATTTGTAAAGGATGTAGTGTGCATGGAGTAGGGATTCAATCGGTTGCTTAGAAGTGTGGATTACTTCTTAGGGTGTTGGTATGCAAATGGGGCACAAGTCGTTCGGTCCGTTTGATCAATTTAATTGAGATTCTATCAGAGTAAATGACTCTTGAGAATGTTTCTAATGGATTCAAGATTTATATGTAACAATTGGGAATCTTCAGGATGTGTATTTGGCTAGAAACGCAGATTTACATTGGATGGTGCCAAGACTTGTGGCATTTCTATATCATTATGGATTCTACAGATCAGTATCAAGGAGGTAAAGGTAATGGATTTAGATTTGCACGAAGTCTCTTCAGAGTAAGTATTTGGGTTGTGGTACTTTTGGGATACTTAAGAGAGAATTCAGTGACTTATGAGCCTTAGGATGGTGTGGTTCTATGCTAAAGTTTGTGGGGCAAGCTTTAGTTAAGGTTAGTAGTGTTCTAGCAAGGAAATGTATCAAATTGAAGGCAATTCGGAAGGAACTCAGAGAATTAGGACAAGTTGGTAGTAGATTGGACCTGCACATTAATGGATATGATCGGCTCTTTAGGTGCTTATGATGTGGCTAGTCTGTACAGGTGTCTCGTGGTAATGCTCTTGGGTTTTGGTGACCTGCGTAGCTTGGTTGAGTTATAGATATTTAATTCTAATTGCTTTGATTATATGCAAATGGATTCCAAAGTATTCTTGATGGTTTCTACCATGGTTCGAGGTGTATATTTCCTGCGTTATGTGGAACATGATGCGTATTGGGATTTTCTCCTAGGTGGGATCAAATGGAAGGTTCTTGTCTAATTGAGTATGTTGGTTGCTTGTGACTCAGAGTAGATTACGAAGTTCTCATATTTTTCATATAATGGCATAGTATACTCGGTGTGTTATGTTGGATTGAGATTTGAATGTGCAAGATCACGATTCGGTTTTGAAAGGAAGGTCCGCGATTCTTAGGCGGAATAGGCGGTTTCAGATGACTAGGTAAATGATATTACTATTTGGTATGGCTTGATGAGAGTATACATTTCAGAAGGGGCAATGTGTTTTGATTTATGGATGCTTCATTGGTATTTCGGCACTCTCCTAGTTGATCGACTGCTGATATTTAAACTTTTCTATGGGGAATAGAAGTATTCTGCGTGGGATGATCGTGTAATAGAGATGGGTCAGATATTCGGGCGGTGAAGTTGGGATTAGATACGGTGATTCATGTGTGCTATGGAATTGGAGACTGGGAGTTCTCATGAGTAGATTGTTCATGGGTGTGGACTGTGAAAATGTGGCCAAAGCTAGTTAGAGGATGGTATGTGTTATGGTTAGGTCGTTGTGGATCTTCGGGGGGTTATTTATTTATTTTTGGGTGGCCAGAGTTGATTTGGGGGTCCATTGGTAGGCCCAATTAGGATGCGTATTCTACACCGAGTCGGATTGGTTAGCTCCATATTGCTATTATTGAGGGATGTGCCATTCGGTGGTTGTTGAACTTATTCGTGTCCTGAGATGATTTGTGAGTTACTCTTCTATGCTACGAGGAGTTGTGATTCGTTAGTTATATGCACACATGGTGCGGTTCTATTGGGGCCTTATAGCGTAATTTGAGCAAGATTAGAATTTGGGTATTGTATGATCGATTGCATATTGATTATGATCTATCGGGTTTTGTGTGGCATTGTGTCATTTGCTTCTCCATGGTTATGGTAATGCACTTTGGGAAATTGATGTCGGATTTCACGCAGTTATTGATTTCGAGCAGGGTGGCTCAAGGCATATTATATGGCCAGCGTTTGGATGGGGTCACGCATTGTAGTGGAGTTATGTTGAGGTATGAACCTTTGTGTTAGATTCATGTTATGTCTCTACGGTGTGTGATGGATTTTCAGCATTTCGTTGTGGCGGTACTTGTTGAGCTTGCGAGACGGTTCTTGTTTGAGTCATTTTCCATATTTGAGTACATTTGGAATGTTGCTTATTGGTGCATGGATTGCATGGGTTGTGGCTTTAGATTGTATTGATGTGTCATGTCACTAGAGTAGTCGCGTTGGATGAGATGAGGTCATTGGACCTAGAATGGATACTATCGGAATTGATTATAGCATGGTTGGAAGGATAATATCGGAAGTCGGCTTAGAAATTTGCTATAGTTCTTGTCAAAGGAGAGTGAGCTCCATGACTTGTTGATCTGATGAATAGTTATGAGTTTTTGCATGCTTCTTTCATCCTCGGTAGTGTAAGAAGATTTTAGAACAGGGCATTGTTTGATATGAGGTTTGTTACAAGTATTGGGTTATTTTTGAGAAGCTACTGTGATTTGAAATTTATCGCTATGAGTATTTGAGTTAGGTGGAATATCATGTAATTATATCTTGGTCTATGATGAAGGCTTGATACAGTTTGTTCAGACTCATACAGTGTGTAGATGCAAGATTCTAATCTTATAGAAATTCCGGATGTTGGAAATTTGGTTCCGAGGTTTATGGGCTAGGATGAATTATGAAATTTCTGTTATGTTGTATTATCAGACCTATATGAGATAGGGTGACGTGGGATCACCCCCGGGTATGTGCATGGTGAGGTTACACTGCGGTTGATGGCTTTGAGAACAACTCTTGGCATGTTCGAGGATGAACGTATGTTTAAGTGGGAGAGGATGTAACGACCCGACTGATCATTTTGAGCATTTGCACTTCTCTCGCTAGTTCTCAGGCATGAGTAACTCTGTATGATGCATTATGACTTATGTGAATCGTCGGTTTTGGTTTTCAGGTTTCTCGGAATTAATTTGGAAGAATGATTCTAACCTAGAAACTTTAAAATTTGAAAGGTTTGACCAAGTTTGACTTTTTAGTATTTAACCTCAGATTGGATTTCTGATGGTTCCGTTAGCTCCATTGGATGATTTTGGACTTAGGATCATGTCCGGATTGCGATTTGGAGATCCGTAGTAGAATTTGGCATGAAATGGCGAAAGTTGGAATTTTGGGAAGTTTGACTGGGAGTGGACCTTTTGATATCGGGATAGAAATCCGATTCCAGAAATTAGAATAGCTCCATTATGTCATTTATGACTTGTGTGAAAAATTTGGGGTCAATCGGACGTGATTTGATATGTTTCAGCATCGGTTGTAGACGTATGAGGTTTTAAGTTTATTAAGCTTGAATTGGTGTGCGATTCATGTTTTTGTTGTTGTTGATCTAATTTGAGGGCTCGACTAAGTTTGTATGGTGTTTTTAGGACTTGATGGTACCTTTGGTTGAGGTCCCGGGGGCCTCGGGTGTGCTCGGAGGTGAGTTTTGAGCGAGTCCGGGCATTTCGGCACTCTGATATTGTTCTACTACATTTGGAAGTGTGGACCGCACATTTTGGAGTGTTGAGGCGAAGGAGAGGTGCAGACCATACATAAAAGTATCGACCACACATAAAAGTGCGGACCACATCAGAAATATGCGGACCTCAGAGGAGGAGTGCGGACCGCACAATTTTGTCTGCAGCCGTACTCCAGGGAGTTCCTCAGATTCGCTTGTCCGACTTCGGGAGCTTATATCTTTTGATCTACAAGAAATTTTGAGATGATTCAAAAACGAAAGTTGTATCTCTTTGTGTCTAGTTTCCAGAAAGGTACAGTAGTTATCGTTTGGACATCGGTAGATAAATTTATGGCTAAAAAACTAAGGCCTGGCAGTGCAGTCACCAAAGGGTGCGGCCGGACAATTTTTGTGCGACCGCAGGAGCTGGGATATGCGGCCGCACTTGGAACTGTGGGGACCACACATTGAGAGTTCAGAGGGTGTACTATATAAACGAGGCTTAGGGTATTATTTCACATTTTGGACCTTGGGAGCTCGGTTTGTGACGATTTTTCGTGGGTTTTTCAAGAAATTCATCGGGGCAAGTGAATCTAACTCAGATTTGGTTAATATACATGAATATTTCATTGTTTTCAACATTTAATTAGTATTTTGACATGAAAATTGGGGGTTTTGGCCTAAAATTTTATAATATGAATTTTTTAGTTTTGAACACCGATTTGGAGTCGGATTTGAGTGAAACTAGTATGGTCGCACTCGTAATTAAATGGGTTATCGGATTCTGTGAGTTTTATCGGATTCCGAGGTGCGGACCCGTGTGTGATATTTGGCCGGGTTTGGGATTTGATTTAGGATTCGATATTTATTAATTATAATTGATTTCTTGGGCTTTATCTGATGTATTTGAGTTGTTTTTGGCTAGTTTGAGCCGTTCGGAGGTCGCTACGCGTGGGATGGAATTTTGGAACATCGCTTGGCTTGCTCGATATTTAAATTGGCTTGTTCAAGATAAGTAACTCTTCTAAACTTAATGCTGAGGGTATGAAACCCCAAATTACGTGTTGTGTGATTGGTATTGAGGTGACGCACATGCTAGGTGACGGGCGTGTGGGCGTGTACCCTGTGAATTGTGACTCCGTTGTTTCCATGACACTATTTAGTGGCCCTATTTTATTGATATCTGTGTTTTAACCATGTGATTGAGAACCGAGCTGTCAATCATGCTAGATATCGTGTTTAGGCTTTATGCTAATATTGTTAGGACCCATAATGGTCGTTTCTTGCTGTCATTTCACTGATTTCATTGCTATTTCGTACTCAGTCATATTCATGCATTCATATTATATCTCAGTCTCAGTTATTATTTATTGATACATCATATCATTGTTCTCAGGCTAGCTTCATGACATTGTGAGCCCGTGAGTGAGACTGGAGAGATTGATGACTGAGTGAGGCTCATGGCCTAACTGTGAGGTTATTGATACTATAGCACGTGAGTTGTCCGTGTGGATTCTGATATTGATACTATTGCACGTGAGTTATCCGTGTGGATTCTGATATTGATACTATAGCGCGTGAGTTGTTCGTACGGATTATGATATTGATACTATAGCAAGTGAGTTGTCCGTGCAACACGTGAGTTGTCCGTGCAGATTATAGTGCTTGGGCTGATGAAGCCCCTCCGGAGTGTGCACACCTCCAGTGAGTGCAGTCGACTTTGTATATATATGTGGATCAGGTTGCACGCCGCAGCGAGTACTGTACAGTGCTGAGTGACTGAGTGTACTGAGTATTGAGCATGGTAAGAGATAATGGAGACAGTGAGATTGAGTACTCTGAAAGTGTGAGTACATGAGTTCATCACAGAGAGGCATTGCATTTGACATACGTACTTGAGATACATGCATAGAGATGCATTTTTCTTTAGCTTTCCGGTTTTGGTGACATTCATGATATTTACCTGTATCTTGACATATAGGCATAAAAATGTACTTTCCTCATGCTATCTAAAAATGAAACATTTACCTGATGAAAAGTTTTTTTGGGGGGAAAAGGTTACAGTTTTCAAACTTACTCATATTTTTTGACGATTTCGGTAAAGGATTTGGATTTTCATTGATATACTTGAAAAGCGGAACTGTATCGGAAAACTATGAAAAGGCTGAGCATTTTATCTTTGAGCTACTTCTTTATTTACTTTCTTCACATTGTTATGAACTGCTATTGATTATTGGTGTTGAACCCAACCTATGTTCCAGCTCGTCACTGCTTTCAACCTAAGGTTAGGTTTGTTACTTATTGAGTACATGGGGTTGGTTGTATTCATACTACACTTCCTGCACATTGCGTGCAGATTTCGGATGTTGATGTTGCTGTGCATTGCGGGAGCTGGATTCGAAGGTGTACCTGCGTCCCTGTTGTAGCTGCCTCTTGTTCATGGTAGCCTTAGATTATAAAACTCCGTTTATGTACTTTTCAAACAGAAGATGTATTTACTTCATATCAGCTTTGTAAACTCTATTCTTAGAAGCTCATGATTTGTACTACCAGTCCTTGAGAATTGTATAAGATTCAGATAATTCCTTTGCCTGATTGTATTATTAATATTATTGAAATTCGATAGTTATTAGTTGACTTACCTAGAGGATTGTGTTAGGTGTCATCACGACTAGTGGGTTTTGTGTCGTGATAATTACTAACCTGATGAAAATTGTAAGCAACCTGCTACTATAAAATATAGATTAACAATTAAGTACACTGATAATATAAAAAACTTTTTACTATTCGTGTATATAACTTATTTTCAGAATAGAACATGAAATAAAAAAATGCAATTAAAGTAGATGAAGAAAAGAAGAATACAGTTTCTACAGCCGTCATATGATCAATCAAATACACTGCATTATAACTTTTTGGTCTCTATAAAATGTTCTTTTCAAGTTTGAACACATTTGGCCCCTATATTCCACCTATTTCATTCTCAGCCATTCTTTTATGCCAAACTATAACACTTTTTTTTGCCAAATTGCACCCTTTATAAATTAGCCACCTTGAAATAAACCGTATTGCATGAAAATAAAAACATGGATGAAAGAGGCAAAATTAAGGTTCTTCTTCAATGCACGAGAGAAATGAGCAAGAACTTGAGTATCTGGATGATAAGTTGCTCGAGAAACTTCTTGATTGTGATCAACATGAAAATAAGAGGAAATGAAGTATCGTTAACATCCCTTGTATCACTATAAAACTAAGTATTTCGCGTAATATTGTATACTAATAAACCTCAGCGTTACTAGGATTAGTAAGGTAAGGTCTAGTCCTCGTTACGACTTTTCCGTTTATGGACTTATGTAGTTACGATGTATTTTAGGTACAAAGTTAATTAATGAAAACTCACGATTCACTATTTGTTCTAAGATTCTTAAGACATCGATCGAGATCCCCTCAATCCATTAAAAGCAAATATCATAGATTTGTTTATTTATATTCGCTCTTTATACTTACACCAAACTAAAGAATGCAAGACATGTTCTATTATATATTTTATCATAATTAAGTATTACTATATATTAATTCTCACTTTAATTTTAGCTGATCATGATTAAGAAGTTAAATTTTTATAAACACTAAGTACACGTAATTGTTTTACCAAAATCATAAAGCACCGGGTCAGCTTGCAGGGGAGGACCATTGTGTAACATATATGTGGGTTTGCGTGAATTCAATAATTTTTGCTCAGACTTACATATTTTTAAAAAATTTATTAAATATTTATAGCTTTTCTTAGTATGAACCCGATAATTTTATTATATATTAATATTTAAGGTCATAATAGAAACCGATAAATTTTAAATTTTGGATCCGCCGTACCATGTCCTTCTATTGGGTGAGAAAAAGGTGGAGTCAAATAAGCTATATATATAAGCAAAGTTACAGAAATGTTTTTTTCCCCTAACATGTGACTAATTGAAAAGTATAATTGTAAATTTCACCTAACAAGAACCCACTTTGATCATTGCCCCCTCCTTGTCAAGCTCAGGAATAGCACACAAGTGGCCGCAACCAAGTCTTTTAGATTTGAATCCATGTGGTGCAGTCACCCAACATTCCAAGCTCTCATCAGGGACTCCTTCCCAACTCACTCCTCCCTAATCCCTTCCTCTATTAGGTTCAAAGAAAATGCCATTAATTGGAACAAACACACTTTTGGCAACATATTTCACAAAAAAAAAGAGATTAATAGCCAGGATAGCTGGGATCCAAAAGTCTCCAAACTACCAATCTAGTCATTTCCTCCAAAATTTAGAAAACACTCTCATTGAGGATCTTGACTCAATCTTGAAAAATGAGAGACTTTTGAAGTTGAAAGCCAGAATCAACTGGCTCTCTGATGGTGATGTCAAAACCAGATTCTTCCACACCTCAACTCTCAATAGAAGAAGGAGAAACAGAATCCTCTCCCTCAAAGATGAGGCAGGAAACTGGCAGTATGAGCCCCTGGGAATCAAAGACTCAATAGTCCATTTTTTCCAAGAGCTCTACTCCACAACTCACTCACAGTCACCCTTTCACACTACCACACATAGTCCACAAAACCCATTACTATCCAATATCCAGAAAATCACCATTGCCCTGCCCCTCAGGGATAGTGAAATCAAAAGTGCTATCTTCTCTTTTAAACCCTTCAAGGAACCAGGCCCTGATGGTCTGCATCCCTTCTTTTATCAAATATACTAGGATACAGTGGGGAAGGATGCCATCCGGTTCTGCAAAAATTACTTCTCAACAGCAATAATGCACCCAATGATGAATGTGACCCTCTTGTGTTTAATCCCAAAATGCCCCCAGGCCTCCATGATTAAGAACTTCAGGCCCATAGGTTTATGCAATAATGTCTACAAAAGTGTGACTAAAATCCTAGTCAACAGAAATAAACCACACCTGGCCCATATCATTGGTCCTAGTCAGGCAAGTTTCCTCTCCTACAGAAGAGCCTCTGATAATGCTATCATAGTCCAAGAATACATCACCCACTTTGGGAAGATGAGAGGCAAAACACCTCACATGATTCTAAAGATTGACTTAGAGAAGGCTTTTGATAGAATTGAATGGTCTTTCATCAAGGAGACCCTCCAAGTCTTCTCCCCCCCCCCCCCCTAATATCACCGTTAATCTCATCATGTCATGTGTTAGCTCATCCTCTATCTCTATCCTAGTGAATGGGGATCAGACTAAACCATTCAACCCGCCAGAGGCATTAGGCAAGGTGACCCTCTATCACCCTACCTCTTTATTCTGTATATGGAAAGACTCTCCAGGGCTATTGAGAGGAATGTCCAACATAAGAAGTGGTGCCCTATTAGCATAAGCAGATCTGACCCTAAAATCTCCCACTTGTTCTTTGTTGATGATCTAACTATTTTTTCTACAGCTAATCAGAAAAATTGTACCACAATCATCAATACTCTCAACTCCTTCAATCAGGCATCAGGCCAAAAGATCAACCTTCGCAAATCTAGAGTCTTTTTCAATGCTAACTGCCAACCCCACCAAATGGAGTCCAACTCCAACAGCCTTGCCATTCAGGCAACAACCACCTTTGGCAAATGCCTGGGGTTCCCTATCTTCCACAAAAGGCCCACTAATAGTGTTTTCCAATTCATCATAGACAACTTGCACACCAAAATGGCTGGGTGAAAAATAAACATGCTAAACATGATTGGGAGGACTACCCTAGCAAAAGCGTCTCTTAATAGTATCCCTAACCATGTCATGCAATACATCAAACTTTCCTCCAAAACCTCTAAGGAGATTGATAGAATTCAAAGAAACTTCATCTGGGGCACCACATCAATCAAAAAGAAGATGCACCTTGTCTCCTGGGATACCATCACAAAGCCTAAGGCCCAGGGAGGTCTAGGAATCCAAAAAACTGAATTGAAAAACAAAGCTATCCATTCTGGACTAGCCTGGAGGCTCTATCAAAACTCATCCTCCCTCTAGGCAAAAACTCTCATTGCTAAAAACTGTAACCGGAGGCATCCTCCAAAAAAAGCAAAATCGAGCACTTGGCAATGCATTCTCAAAGGGTGGGAAACATGCTCTCAAGCCAAAAGATGGGTAGTCCACTCAGTGAACAGAGTCAGCTTCATCAATGACCCATGGATCCCCAACCACCCCCCAATTAGGGCCATGATTGAAGGTCCCCTTACCTAAGAAGACCTATCAACAACAGTAGCTCAGTCCACAACAATGGGACTTGGGAAACTTCCTACATCTCCCTTAACATCCCCTCAAGTATCAGAAACATCCTCCTAAACACATTCATACCACCAAATCCTATAAAAGAGGATAATATGATCTGGGGAATCACCACTAATGGCATTTTTAGCACTAAGTCAGCCTACTCTCTTCTGGCCAACTTTGTGTCAGCAGAGGATACAAACACATGCAACAACTACTCGTGGATCTGGAAACTAAGAGCACCAAACAAGATCAAATCCTTCTTCTGGCTCCTCTTTCATGAAAGGCTCCCCACTGGGGCTTTCCTCCATCACATTGGGATACATCTGAATCCAATGTGATGTGTCTGTAACCAGGCAATTGAGACATCTCCCCATATTTTTTTTGAATGCCCCAACACTAAAATATTCTGGGGAAACCTGCCATCAAATAGTATTTGTAGAGCTCAAAATCAGAATACCTCTTTCACTAGCTGGGATTGGCCTACCACATGGGCCTCTCTAAAAAAAATCCTTTCAATAACGTCATCAATTGGGAAGACCTTCTCCCCTTCTGCTTTTGGCAGATCTGTATCACCAGGAACAATAACCTCTTCAACAAAAAGAAGGACATGGTCAATGCAAATGTTGCTTTGGCAAAAGCAACTGAGTATATCACCATCTCAATGGTCAGAACACCCACAAAAGAGAAAATTATCTGGGTCAAATGGATCCCCCCACCAAGAAACAACTATAAACTAACACTGATGGGCTGCAATTGGGAACCCGGGGAAGGGAAGAGTGGGAGGAATTTTCAGAGATGCAAGTGGAAATTGGGTGCTGGGCTTCATGGGAAGCATGCAGCACACTACCAACACACAATCAGAACTCCTGGCAGTGCTGAAAGGATTACAAATTGCTGAAGAAAGACAGTTAACGCCTCTAGAAATCAACACAGACTCTACCGAGGTCATAAGAATGCTCAACAACAGAAACCATATTTTGACTCAATTATCTTTGAATGCAGGTCAATCATCCAAAGGCTAGGAGACGTGGTGGTGAAGCACAGCTACAAGGAGATGAACAAAGTAGCTGACCTGCTGGCAAAATGGGGCGTCATGAAGAATTTTTTTGATAATCTTTATGTAACAACAGTTCCTCCGGTATTTGCTACTCATACTTTTTGGGCAGACATGGCAGGAACTATTTTCTCAAGACAAATTTTGGATTGTAATAGTATTAATTTTGCTCATAGCACGGGGGAACTAGATACCCCGGTAAACAATGCTATTGTTTACACCCTTACGGGTAATGTTTAATTTATGTTAGAAACGCGTCATTTAACCAAAAAAAAAAAAAAACAATATCACACATTTAAACCATCTTTAAATATCCTCAAAAACAAATACACTTGCTATTATTTTCTCTAATTATAAACAATGAACTGTTTTATCGTCGTCCTTTTTACTATTTTAATAACTTTATATCCAAAATATTATATTCCTATATTTTCTTATTCTCTGTGTTTGTGGAAGAAAAAGAAAAAAAGAAAATCACGTGCCAATATAAAGCAAGATCCTTTGACTCGTTGTCGTTCACTCTCATCGTACCCACACTTCGAGTTTTGGATAATATTATTCCACAAAAATATTCAAAATGTAATAAGCACGCCTTACTTCTAAACAAATTGGGAATGGTTATATGAATTGTAACATTATTATCCGACCTTTTAAATTCTATTCAGGCCACATATTACAAGATAAAAATAAAAATTTAAAAGCACAAGAAGTTCTCTAAATTTTATTACTGGCATAAGAATTTCTAATATAAAAAAAAATACTTAAAATCCAAAAAAAAAAAAGAAGTTCAACAACATTTTGTCGCATCCTTATATATTCTGCTAAACCAACTAACCAAATTCAATTTCTTTTTCTTACTTGACTTGACAATTCCATTCTAAAGAAATGCCTAAGAAGTAACTTATAAAAAATTAGTGGCTCCCAATTTTTGCATTATTTATCAATTATTTCAATTAGCATGTGGACAAAATGTTTGCAAAAAAATGTCAAAGAATCTCTTCTATAAAATTAGTGGCCCCTAATTTTTGCATTATTTATCAAATTCAAATAACATGTGATCCTTCCTCATGCCACATACTGTGTCCTTCTTTTAGTTTCATTGACAATTAATTAGGAGAATTGTCAAATTGATACTATAAAAGGAAAAATAAGAAAAGTTATTTTTTTTATGGGAAAGAATGCGAGAATTAATGATATTTAGATATCAACCATGTTCTATATGTTTTAATAGATTATTCAACAATTTTTTTTTTGTTACAAAATGTGCTACCTAAATAAAACATGTCTTTATTAGTTTTATTGTTTTAATAATATTACATTGTTGTATAATACACTTCATATAAGAATTTTATATGAAATTGCTTATATTCTCAAGGTGAAATTGCTTTTAACATAGTTTTTCGTATTTCCTAAATCTTTTGAAACGACATTGATTATATTGATGGTCCCACCAATATTTGCTAATCTTTGTTACTTACTTCCAATATTTGCTATCCTTGAGTGATATTTTTCACTCTACGGGAAAACTAGTTGTTATAAATTATTCGTTTTTTATTATGAAAAGATAAAGTAATTCAAATTAACAAGTGCAAAAGAAGATAATTGTGATGACCTAAAGGGTCATCTTATGTTTTAGAATTTGATTCCGTGTTCCGAAGACTTCAAAACCTCATTTTATTTCTCCTCGATTTGCGTGCGCAGTCCGGCGTGTATCCTGAAAGCTTTTATGTGAAAAATTTAAGAAATAATAATTTTTGGCCTAAAAGTTAATTTTTGTTGACTTTGGTCAACGTTTTTGGGTAAACGGACCCGGACCCGTATTCTGACGGTCCCGATGGGTTCGTAGTAAAATATGGGACCTAGACGTATGCCCGTAATCGAATTCCGAGGTCCCTAGCCCGAGAAATAAATTTTTGATGAAAATTGTTAAACTGAAATAATAATGGTTTTGAGAAAATAATAATAGTTGATCTCGTTGGTATCGGGTCCGTATTTTGGTTCTGGAACCCGATAAAGGTCCGTTATGATATTTATATCTTATCTGTAAAATTTGGTGAGAAACGGGACTCATTTGGCGTGATTCAGACCTTTGGTTGAGAAAATAGAAGTTATGAAACTTTCTTGAAAATTTTATGCAATTTGGTGCTAAATTCGTAGTTCTAGGTGTTATTTTGGCGATTTGATCGTGCGAGCAAGTTCGTATGATATTTTAAGACTTGTGTGCATGTTTGGTTTGGAGCCCCGAGGGCTCGGGTGAGTTCCGGATAGGCTACAGAGTGATTTGGACTTAAGAAAAATTGATGGTATGCTTCAGGTCTGCAGACTTCGCAATTGCGAGGTCTGGCTCGCAAATGCGAGCCTCGCATTTGCGAAAAATGATCGCATTTGCGAAGCAGGGGAGGGGACTGGGTAGTTCGCAGTTGCGAAGAGTTGGCCGCATTTGCGGAAGTCCTAATTCGCATTTACGACTTGGACATCGCATTTGCGATGGCAGCAGAAATGCGAGAAGTTTGCATTTGCGATACTTTTCTCGCATTTGTGAGCTTCGCAAATGCGAAGCTCAGGTCGCAAATGCGACATCTGCAGCTGATAAGTTTGGACTTAGACGGGATTTTTCATTCATTCTCCCATTTTTCAAAACCTAAATCTCAAGAGGCGATTTTTCAAAGGCAATTTCTTCCCCAAATCATAGGCAAATGATTTAAGTCATTTCTTTTAATCTTTTGCATCTTTTTACAAGATTTCATCATAGAATCTAGGGTTTTTCATGGTGGAATTGGGTATTTTTGAGTAGAACTTAGGAATTTCAAAATGTGGGGATTTAGACCTCAAATTGAGGTCAGATTCCTAAACTAATTGTATATCCGGGCTCGGGGGTGAATGGGTAATCGGGTTTTGGTCCGAACTTCGAGTTTTGACCAACCGGGGTCGGTTTTTGACTTTTTGGGGAAAATATTCGGAAACTTATAATTATGCATTGGAATTGATTTCTTTAGCGATAATGGATGTTATTAAATTAATTATGACTGGATACGAGTGGATTGGAGGTGGAATCTAGAGGAAAAGCAGTAATTGAGCTTTGAGTTGGCCATTGGATTGAGGTAAGTGTTGTGTCTAACTTTGACTTGAGGGATTAGGGATCCCCGACTTAATTTCTATGTAAAAATTCATGTGTGTGGCGTATAGGTGAGGTGACGAGTACCTATACGCCGCCAAATTATCTGTTTAGCCCGTTCCCTTCCCCGTTCCCAATATATTGTTTTCCTGTCTTAGCTGCTACATATTTATTGATGCTTCCATGTTTAATTGCTTCTTGTTAGATGTTGTTTTCTTTATTGAAGGTATTAATTGTTCTGTAGTTCATTTTATCACATTATTGGTTTAAGTTGGTTTATCGGTAACATTTTGGTTGGTCTCGCTGTGTAGTAGTAATTGATGAAGTTTCATAATTGTATAAATTTCCGTTTGCTTTGGTTTGAAGCATAAATGTTGTGGAGGGTTTGAGCTAAATTGTGAAATCCTTGTTCTTATTGTGTGATTGGTACTGATATGGTTGGATCGGGTTGCACGCCGCAACAGGAAGAATAAGGCTGAAATGTGATTGTCTGGTGGGATCGGGTTGCGCGCCGCAACAGGAGTAATAAGGGTGGACTGATGGTATCGGATTGCACGCCGCAACAGGAGGAATAAGGGTGATATATTGAGGAGCAATAAGGGTGGACTGGTGGAATCGGGTTGCACACCGTAGCAGGAGTAATAACACCGAATGTTTATATTGTTACTGATTATACGGTGGGATAGGGATGCACGCCGCATTATTTTATCGTTTATGTATTCTTCTTCTGCTGTGATTTATTCCTGTAGTATTGTAACTCTCTTAAGGATTGGTTATAGCTGAGTACTAGCAAGATAATTGGGTTCCGTATTTATTTTTCCTGAAAGTTACTGTTCCAATTCGTTCCGTATTTCCTTTTTGCTTTATTGTATACTGTATGCAGGTTATATTGTAAATGCCCCGTCATAGCCTCGTCACTACCTCGTCGAGGTTAGGCTCGGCACTGTGATGACCCAAAAGGTCATCTTTTATTTTAGAATCCGTTTCCGTGTTCTGAGGCCTTAAAAACCTCCTTTTATCTCTTCTCAATTTGCATGCGCAGTCCGGGCGCGATATCGGAAAGCTTTTGTGTGAAAAATTTAAGAAATAATGATTTTTGGCTTAAAAAGATGATTTTAGTTGACTTCGGTCATTATTTTGGGTAAACGGATCCGGACCCGGACCCATGTTCCGACGGTCCCGGAGGGTCCGCAGAAAAATATGGGACTTGGGCGTATGCCCGAAATTGAATTCCGAGGTCCCTAGTCCGAGAAATGAATTTTTGAAGAAAATTGTTAACTGAAAAATATGATGGTTTTTGGAAATTTAATAAAGTTTGATATTGTTGGTATCGGGCCCGTACTTTGGTTCCGGGGCCCGGTATAGGTCCGTTATAATATTTAAGCCTTATCTGTGTAATTTGGTGAAAAACAGAAGTGATTTGACGTGATTCGGACCATTGGTTGAGAAATTAGAAAATTTGAACTATCTTGAAAATTTCATGAGTCTTAGTGTTAAATTCGTTGTTTAAGATGTTATTTTTGCGATTTAATCGCACGAGCAAGTCCGTATGATATTTTTAGACTTGTGTGCATGTTTGGTTTGGAGCCCGAGGGCTCGGGTGAGTTTTGGATAGGCTACGGAGTGTTTTGAGCCTTAAGGAAATTGTTGGTGTGTTGCAGATCTGCAGACTTCGCATTTGCGAAGAATCATCGCATTTGCGATGACTGGGCTGGGTGGGGACCTTCGCATTTCCGAAGTTCACTGTCGTAATTGCGACTTGAGCAGTGGCCGCATTTGCGAACAAATGTTCGCATTTGCGAAGGCAGCAGGTCAGGCCAAGCTTCGCATTTGCGAAGTATTGGTCGCATTTGTGAACCTGTGATCGCAAATGCGATACCTGCAACTGTGTAAAACATAACTTAGACGGGATTTTCACCCATTTTTCAATTCTCTCGAACCCTAAACCCCCATAGGCGATTTTCCAAAGACTCAAACTTCTCCAAATCATAGGTAAGTGATTTCTAACTCATTTCTTTTAATCTATTTCATCTTTTTGCATGATTTCATCTAAAAAATCTAGGGTTTTTCATGGGAAATTGGGTGTTCTTGGGTAGAATTTAGGAATTTCGAAATTTGGGGATTTGGACCTCAATTTGAGGTCGGATTCCGAAACCAATTATATATCTGGGATCGGGGGTGAATGGGTAATCTGATTTTGGTCCGAACTTCGAGTTTTTGACTAAGCGGGCCTGGGGTCGATTTTTGACTTTTTGGGAAAAATGTTGGGAAATCTTTAATTATGCATTGGAATTGGTTTCTTTAGCATTTATTGATGTTATTAAGTTAATTATGGCTAGATACGAGTGAATTGGTGGTGGAATCAAGAGGTAAAGCGGTGATTGAGCTTTGAAATACCCGTTGGCTTGAGGTAAGTATTTGGTCTAACCTTGACTTGAGGGATTAGGGATCCCTGACTTGCTTGCTATGTGAGATATCATGTGTGTGGCGTATAGGTATGGTGACGAGTACCTATGTGTCGCCATATTACTTGTTTAGCCTGTTTCCTTTCCCCGTTTCCCTATATCTTGCTTTCCTGCCTTAATTGCTACTTGCTCATAAATATTTCCATGTCTAATTGCTTCATATTAACTGTTGTTCTCTTTATCGAATTATTTAATTGTTTCATGTTAACTGTTGATATTCCCGTTGAAGTATTATTTGTTTCGTATCTTCATTTTATTACCCTGTTGGCTTATATTTATTGATTGGTGCCTTATGGTGCACCTTGGTTGGTCTCGCTGAGTAGTTTTCACTGGTGAAGTTTCATAATCGTAGTGATATTCCATTGTGTGGATTGAGGTATAAGTAATGTGGAGGATTTGAATTAGCTTGTGAAACACTTGTCTTTATTCTTTTGTGTTTGGTGCTGATATATATATTAGGATCGGGTTGCACACCGCAACAGGAGGAATAAGGGATCGGGTTGCACGCCGCAACAACAAGTAATAAGGGTGGACAGGTGGGATCGGGTTGCACGCCGCAACAAGAGGAATAAGGGTGATATCTGTCGAGGAGTAATAAGGATGGACAGGTGGGATCGGGTTGCACGCCGCAACAAGGAGGAATAAGGGTGAGCATTTATACTATTGTTGTTATATGATGGGATCGGGATGCGCGCTGCATCAGTTGTTGTTATGTATCCATATCTGTTGAGGTCCATTACTGTGATGTTGAAACACCCTTAAGGATTGGTTATAGCTTAATACTAGTAGAACAACTGGGTTCCGAATTTATTTAATGCCAGTTATTGCTTAATTACATTCAGTATTTCCTTTCTGTTTAGTATAAACTGTTGCAGGTTGTATATGTTGTCTGTCCTACCATAGCCTCGTCACTACTTCGTCGAGGTTAGGCTCGACACTTACCAGTACATGGGGTCGGTCGTACTGATACTGCACTCTGCACTTTCTGTGCAGATTTTGGAGCTAGTGGCTGATCGTGAGGTTGGTTGCTATCATTGCTTCCCGGAGACCCAACGTAGTCCTGCAGGCGTCCGCAGACCCTGGCATCCCCTTCTTTCCTATTTCATTTCATTTTTATCTACTTCCGAGACAGATGTAATCTTTTCGTCCAGACCATTATTTGTAGTATTTGTAGACTGTTCGTGAGTTATGACACCAATTCTGGATGGAATTTATTACAGTTTTCGTTTTTAGTATAAAGATAATCTTCTAAACTGTGTTCTTCCGTATTTATTTCTGCTGATTTATTTTTGTTAAGTTTTAATTATTAAAAGATAAAAGAAAAAGATGAGATATTCTGTAACGTTGGCTTGCCTAGCGAGTACAATGTTAGGCGCCATCACGGCCCCGACGGTGGTAAATTTGGGTCGTGACAGGCACTTACCAGTACATGGGGTCGGTTATATTGATACTGCACCCTGCACTTTCTGTGCAGATTTCGGAGCTGGTAGTGGCTGATCGAGAGGTCGGTTGCAAATACTTCTTCTAGGAGACCCAAAGTTGTCCTGCTAGCGTCCGCAGTCCCTGGCGTCCCCTCCTATGTTTCTATTTTCCTGTTTTCTTTTCTTTTGAGACAGATGTACTTTCTTTCAGACTAGTATTTGTATCAAATCGTAGTATGTTCGTGGATTGTGACACCAGTTTCTCAGTAGTAATAGCTTCGGTATTATTAATAGTTTATAGATGGCTGGTTTATTATGTACTTCCGCATTTATTCCTGTTTGATTTAGTTTTGTTAATTTTAACTATTAAATATAAAGGAAAAAGGTGAATAAAACTCTAACGTCGGCTTGCCTAGCGAGTGCGATGTTAGGCGCCATCACGGTCCCGACGATGTGAAATCCGGGTCGTGACAAGTTGGTATTAGAGCACTAGGTTGCCTAGGTCTCACAATTCACGAACAAGCTAGAAGAGTCTGAGGGATCGGCACGGAGACGTCTGTGCTTATCCCCTAGAGGCTACAGAGTTAGGAACAATTTCACTTCTATTCTTCTCTATCGTGCGATTTGATCTTTCAATGCTAATTGAACTCTCTACTCTTGTTCCTTCGCAGATGGCGAGAACACGTACCGCTTCATCAGCTGATCAGCAACCCGAGCCCCCAGTGACAGCTCCTACGAGGGGCATAGGACAAGGCCGAGGCCGTGCTAGAGGCCGAGGTAGGGGCAGGGCTCAGCCGAGAGCTCGAGCCGTAGCACCAGCGGCGGAGCCTCAGGTATAGTTTGACGAGGAGGCTCCGGCCCAGACCGTTCCAGCAGGGCCAGCTCAAGTTCCAGAGGGGTTCATCGCTACCCCGGTACTATAGGATGCTTTGGTCCGTGTAGTGGGCTTTATGGAGAGTGTTACTCAAGCTGGCATACTTCCTGTAGCACCAGCCGTCTCTCGGGCTGGGGGAGGAGCACATACTCCCGCTACTCACACTCCGGAGCAGATGACTCCCCAATTTCAGACTCCAGCAGCTCAGCCAGTTGGGGTAGTTCTGCCGGGTGTTGTAGCACAGACCGACAATGGATCAGCTATGTCTTCTAAGGCCTTGTGGAGATTGGATAGGTTTACCAAGATTTTCACCACTACCTATGGCGGTACATCTTCAGAGGATCCCTAGGACTATCTGGACAGTTGTCACGAGGTATTACGGAACATGGGGATAGTGGAGACCAATAGGGTCGACTTTGCTACCTTTCGTCTGTCAGGTTTCGCCATGAAATGGTGGAGGGATTTTTGTTTAGCCAGACCAGTTGGGTCGCCAGCTCTTACTTGGGACCAGTTCTCTTAGCTATTTTTGGAGAAGTATCTTCCTATCACCTAGAGAGAGGACTATCAGAGGCAGTTTGAGCGCCTTCAGTAGGGTTCTATGACAGTCACTCAGTACGAGACTTGATTTGTTGATTTGGCCCGTCATGCTCTTCTTATACTTCCCACCGAGAGAGAGAGAGAGAGTGGGGAGGTTTATTGAGGGACTTGCTCATCCTATCAGATTGCAGATGGCTAAGGAGACAGGGAGTGAGATTTCCTTCCAGGATGCGACCAATGTGGCCAGATGAGTTGAGATGGTTTTAGCTCACGGGAGTGGTCAGGGGTCTGACAAGAGGCCTCGACACTCCGTTGGATTCAGTGGGGCCTCATCTAGAAGCCGGGGAACTTTTGGTAGAGGCCATCCTCCCAGGCCGTTTCATTCAGCACTTCAGACATCTCATGGAGCTTCAGGGGGTCGTGGTTCTTATGTACCTCCTTCAGAGCAGCCAACTTATAGTGCACCGCTAGATCCTATCAGAGCACCTCATCTTCAGAGTTATTATCGCGGTCAGCCGGCCCGTTAGGGTCAGTCTCAGTTTCCTAAGCCGCAGTATCAGGATGGATGTTTCGAGTGTAGTGAGTATGGACATATTCGGAGGACCTGTCCGAGATTAGTGGGTGTTCAGTCTTAGCAGCAGGGTTCTCGTGCCATGATTCCGGCACCGCTTGCTCAGCCAGCTAGAGGTAGGGGTCAGGGAGCCAGAGGTAGGGGTCAGCCCGCTAGAGGTGGAGGTCAGGCCGTTAGAGGTGGAGGCCAGGCCGTTAGAGATGGAAGCCAGGCCGGCCAACAAAAGGTCGTCCCAGGGATATGATTCAGAGTGGTGTGGCCCAGCCCCGATGTTATGCTTTCCCAGCCAGGCCTGAGTCATGCGATGCTGTTATCACAGGCACTGTTTCAGTTTGCAGTAGAGATGCTTTAGTTCTATTTGATCCAGGGTCTACATACCCCTATGTGTCATCTCATTTTGCTCTATATTTGGTTGTGCCTCGTGATTCTTTGAGTGCTTCCGTGTATGTGTCCGCACCGGTTGGGGATTATATTGTTGTAGATCATGTATATCGTTCGTGTGTGGTTATTATTGGGTGTCTTGAGACTAGCGTAGATCTCCTACTTCTTGATATGGTTGATTTTGATGTCATTTTGGGGATGGATTGGCTGTCACCTTATCATGCTATATTGGATTATCATGCCAAGACCGTGACCTTAGCATTGCCGGGGTTGCCTCGATTAGAGTGGAGAGGGACTCCAGGTCAATCTACCAGCAGGGTTATCTCTTGTATTAAGGCTCGGCGTATGGTCGAGAAGGGGTGTTAGGCTTATTTGGCTTATGTTTCTGATTCTAGTGCGGAGGTTCCTTCTATAGATTCTATGCCAGTTGTTCGGGAGTTCCTAAAGGTATTTCCTGCAGACCTGCCACGGATGCCACCCGACAGGGATATTGACCTTTGCATTGATTTGGCTTCGGGCACTCAGCCCATTTCTATTCCGCTGTACCGCATGGCCCCGCCAGAATTAAAAGAATTGAAGGAGCAGTTGCAAGATTTGCTTGATAAGGGCTTTATTAGACCTAGTGTCTCGCCCTGGGGTGCACCGGTATTGTTTGTAAAGAAGAAGGATGGGTCGAGAGGATATGCATAGACTATCGGCAATTGAACAAAGTCACCATCAAGAACAAGTATCCATTGCCGAGGATTGATGACTTATTTGATCAGCTTCAGGGTGCCAAGGTGTTTTCAAAGATCTATTTATGGTCTGGCTACCATCAGTTGAGGATTAGGGCATCCGATGTCAATAAGACAGCTTTTCGGACTCGATACGGGCATTATGAGTTTCTAGTGATGTCATATGGGTTGACAAATACCCCAGCATCATTTATAGATTCGATGAACCGGGTGGTCAAGCCCTATCTGGATTCCTTCGTGATTGTCTTTATTGATGATATCTTGATCTACTCCCGCAGTCGAGAGGAGCATGAGCAGCATATTCGGATCATTCTTCAGACTCTAAGAGACAGCCAGTTATATGCTAAATTTTCGAAATGTGAGTTTTGGTTGAGTTCAGTTGCTTTCTTGGGTCACGTTGTATCAGCATAGGGTATTCAAATGGACCCTAAGAAGATTGAGGCAGTCAAGGACTAGCCTAGACCCATATCAGCTACAGAGATCCGGAGTTTCTTGGGTTTGGCGGGTTATTATCGTCGGTTTGTGGAGGGGTTTTTATCTATAGCAGCCCTGATGACCAGGTTGACCCAGAAGGGTGCCCCGTTCAGATAGTTGGACGAGTGTGAGGCGAGCTTTCAGAAGCTCAAGACAACTTTGACTACGGCGCCGGTGTTGGTGTTGCCCACAGGTTCAGGGCCCTATACAGTATATTGTGATGCATCTCGTATTGGACTTGGTGCGGTATTGATGCAGGGTGGAAAGTTTATTGCATATGCTTCGCGGCAATTGAAGATTCACGAGAAAAATCATCTAGTTCATGACTTGGAGCTAGCAGCCCTTGTTCACGTGCTGAAGATTTGGATGCACTATCTATATGGCGTGTCGTGTGAGGTGTTCACTGATCATAAGAGTTTACAGTATTTGTTCAAGCAGAAGGAGCTCAATTTGAGGCAAAGGAGGTAGTTGGAGCTATTGAAAGGCTATGATATCACCATCTTGTATCATCCCGGGAAGGCCAATGTGGTGGCCGATGCTTTGAGTAGGAAGTCAGCTAGTATGGCTGGCCTTGCATATATTCCAGTCGGTGAGAGACCGCTTGCTTTGGATGTTCAGGCTTTGGCCAATCAGTTCATGAGGTTGGATATTTTTGAGCCCAGCCGTGTTCTAGCTTGTACAGTTGCTCGGTCTTCCTTATTTGAGCGTATCAGAGATAGGTAGTATGATGACCCTCATTTGCTTGTCCTTAGGGACACAGTGCAGCATGGTGATGCCAAGCAGGTTACGGTTGGAGATGATGGAGCTTTGAGGATGCAGGGTCGTGTTTGTGTGCCTAATGTGGATGGGCTTCGTGAGTTGATTCTAGAGGAGGCTCACAATTCCCGGTATTCTATTCATTCGGGCACCGCTAAGATGTATCAGGACTTGCGGCAACATTATTGGTGGAGGAGGATGAAGAAGGATATTGTTGCGTATGTAGCTCGGTGTTTGAATTGTCAGCAAGTAAAGTACGAGCATCAGAGACCTGGTGGTTTGCTTTAGAAGATAGATATTCCTGAGTGGAAGTGGGAGCGTATCACTATGGATTTCGTTGTTGGACTCCTACGGACTCAGAGGAAGTTCGACGCAGTTTGGGTTATTGTGGATAGACTGACCAAGTCAGCATATTTCATTCCTGTGGCAATTTCCTATTCTTCGGAGCGGTTAGCAGAGATCTATATCCATGAAATCGTTCGTTTTTATGGTGTGCCCGTGTCTATTATTTCTGATCAAGGTACACAGTTTACCTCGCATTTCTGGAGGGCAGTACAATGTGAGTTGGGCATGCGGGTCGAGTTGAGCACATCATTTCATCCTCAAACGGACGGACAATCTGAGCGTACTACTCAGATCTTGGAGGATATGCTCCGCGCCTATGTTATTGACTTTGGAGGTTCTTGGGATCAGTTCTTGCAGTTAGCGGAGCTTGCCTACAACAACAGTTATCAGTCAAGTATCCAGATGACTCCCTATGAGGCATTATATGGTAGACGGTGTCGATCGCCGGTTGGGTGGTTTGAGCCGGGGGAGGCTCAGTTGTTGGGTACAGACTTAGTGCAGGATGCCTTGGATAAGGTTAAGATCATTCAGGATAGACTTCGTACAGCTCAGTCCAGGCAAAAGAGTTATGCCGACTGTAAGGTTCGTGATGTGGCATTCATGGTCGGAGAGAGAGTGTTACTTCGGGTGTCACCCATGAAGGGTCACTACTAGAAATTCGGTAAATACCGACGAAAAAAACCGACCAACTTTGATCGGTTATGGCCAATTACCGACCAAATACGCTTGAACGGTATTTTGATGGTCGTTTTAATATACCGACCAAAGTTGGTCGGACATTACCGACCAACGTTGGTCGGTAAATTAAATTCAAAAAAAAAATATTGCAAAAAAAAAATCGACCAAAGTTGGTCGGTATTTTAATTATGTAACCAAAAGATTCACCGTCTGGGAATCGAACCGGGGTGTGTACTGTGGCAGGATACTATTCTACCACTAGACTATTGGTGCATTTTATTTTAAGATTGTCTTTTTATTTATTTATACTCTTTAATTGTATTTTCGCACGAAAATAACCGACCAAAGTTGGTCGGTTTTATTAAAAAATAAAATTACCGACCAAAGTTTGTCGGTTTTTTAAAATGACCGGCCGAATTTACTAACCAAAGTTGGTCGGTTTCTTGAAAAATAAATTTTGCGGGACTCAAAAATAGTTTCCCGCATTTTTGCGCCAAAGAAAACCGACCAAAGTTGGTCGGTTTTTGGCCGGTTTTTTTACTGACCAAAGTTGGTCGGTTTTTCTTGGTCGGTTTTTACCGACTTTCTAGTAGTGGGTGTGATGAGATCTGGGAAGAAGGGCAAGTTAAGCCCTAGGTTTATCGGGCCTTTTGAGATCCTTGATCGAGTGGGAGAGTTGGCCTACAGACTTGCGTTACCCCTAGGTTTATCAGCGGTACATCCAGTGTTTCATGTGTCCATGCTTCGGAAGTATCACGGCGATCCATCCCACGTGTTAGATTCAGCACTGTCCAGTTGGACAATGATTTGACTTACGTGGAGGAGTCGGTAGCTATCCTAGACCGGCAAGTTCGTCAGTTGAGATCGAAGAGTTATCCTTCGGTTCATGTGTAGTGGAGAGGTCAGCCTGTTGAGGCAGCTACCTGGGAGTCCGAGCCCGATATGCGGAGCAGATATCCCCATCTTTTCACCGGCTCAGGTACTTTTCTATGTCCGTTCGAGGACGAACGGTTATTTTAGAGGTGGAGAATGTGATGACCCAAAGGGTCATCTTATGTTTTAGAACTTGATTCTGTGTTCCGGGGTCTTCAAAACCTCATTTTATTCCTCCTCGATTTGCGTGCGTAGTCCGAGCGTGTATCCGGAAAGCTTTTATGTGAAAAATATAAGAAATAATAATTTTTGGCCTAAAAAGTTATTTTTTGTTGACTTTGGTCAACGTTTTGCGTAAACGGACCCGGACCCGTATTCTGACGGTCCCGATGGGTCTGTAGTAAAATATGGGACTTGGGCTGTATGCCCGGAATCGAACTCCGAGGTCCCTAGCCCGAGAAATGATTTTTTGATGAAAGTTGTTAAACTGAAATTATAATGGTTTTGAGAAAATGGTTAATAGTTGATCTCGTTGGTATCGGGTCCATATTTTTGTTCCAGAACCCGATACATGTCCGTTATGATATTTATACCTTATTTGTGAAATTTGGTGAGAAACGGGACTGACTTGGCGTGATTCGGACCTTTGGTTGAGAAAATAGAAGTTTTGAAACTTTCTTGAAAATTTCATGTGATTTGGTGCTAAATTCGTAGTTCTGGGTGTTATTTTGGCGATTTGATCGCCCGAGCAAGTTTGTATGATGTTTTAACACTTGTGTGCATGTTTGGTTTGGAGCCCCGAGAGCTCGGGTGAGTTTCGGATAGGCTACGGAGTGATTTGGACATAAGAAAAATTGCTGGTATGCTTCAGGTCTGCAGACTTCGCAATTGCGAGGTCTGGCTCGCAAATGCGAGCCTCGCATTTACGAAAAATGATCGCATTGTTGAAGCAGGGGAGGGGACTAGGTAGTTCGAATTTGCGAAGAGTTGGCCACATTTGCGAAAGTCTTGGTTCGCATTTGCGACTTGGACTTTGCATTTGCGATGGCAGCAGAAATGCGAGAAGTTCGTATTTGCTATACTTCGCAAATGCGACATCTGCAGCTGATAAGTTTGGACTTAGACGGGATTTTTCATTCATTCTCCCATTTTTTCAAAACCTAAACCTCAAGAGGCGATTTTCCAAAGGCAATTTCTTCCCCAAATCATAGGCAAATGATTCTTAACTCATTTCTTTCTTTCAATCTTTTGCATCTTTTTACAAGATTTCATTATAGAATCTAGGGTTTTTCATAGTGGAATTAGGTGTTTTTTGGTAGAACTTAGGAGTTTCGAAAATTGGGGATTTAGACCTCAAATTGAGGTCGGATTCCAAAACCAATTGTATATCCGGGCTCGGGGGTGAATGGGTAATCGAGTTTTGGTCCGAACTTCGAGTTTTGACCAAGAGGACCCGGGGTCAGTTTTTGACTTTTTGGGGAAAATATTGGAAACTTATAATTATGCATTGGAATTGATTTCTTTACCGACAATTGATGTTATTAAGTTAATTATGACTAGATACGAGTGGATTGGAGGTGGAATCTAGAGGAAAAGCGGTAATTGAGCTTTGAGTTGGCCGTTCGATTGAGGTAAGTGTTGTGTCTAACATTGACTTGAGGGATTAGGGATCCCCGACTTAATTGCTATGTGAAATCCATGTGTGTGGCGTATAGGTGAGGTGATGAGTACCTATACGCCGCCAAATTATCTGTTTAGCCTGTTTCCTTCCCCGTTCCCAATATATTGTTTTTCTGTCTTAGCTGCTACTTGTTTATTGATGCTTCCATGTTTAATTGCTTCTTGTTAGATGTTGTTTTCTTTATTAAAGGTATTAATTGTTCTGTAGTTCATTGTTTCACATTATTGGTTTAAGTTGGTTTATCGGTGCTTTATGGTACATTTTGGTTGGTCCCGCTGTGTAGTAGTAATTGATGAAGTTTCATAATTGTATAGATTTCCGTTTGCTTTGGTTTGAGGCATAAATGTTGTGGAGGGTTTGAGCTAAATTGTGAAATCCTTGTTCTTATTGTGTGATTGGTACTGATATGGTGGGATGGGGTTGCACGTCGCAATAGGAGGAATAAGGGTGAAATATGATTGTCTGGTGGGATCGGGTTGCGCGCTGCAACAGGAGTAATAAAGGTGGACTGGTGGGATCGGGTTTCACGCCGCAACAGGAGGAAGAAGGGTGATATATTGAGGAGTAATAAGGGTGGACTGGTGGGATTTGGTTGCACGCCGCAACAGGAGTAATAAGGGTGAATGTTTATATTGTTACTGATTATATGGTGTGATCGAGATGCGCGCCGCATCATTTTGTTGTTTATGAATTCTTCTTCTGCTGTGATTTATTCCTGTAGTATTGTAACTCTCTTAAGGATTGGTTATAGCTGAGTAGTGGCAAGATAATTGCGTTCCGTATTTATTTTTGCTGCAGTTACAGTTCCATTCGTTCCGTATTTCCTTTCTGCTTTATTATATATTGTATGCAGGTTATATTGTAAATGCCCCGCCGTAGCCTCGTCACTACCTCGTCGAGGTTAGGCTCGACACATACCAGTACATGGGGTCGGTTGTACTGATACTGCAATCTACAGTTTCTGTGCAGATTTCAGAGCTGGTAGTGGCTGATCGAGAGCTCGGTTGCAGATACTTCATCTAGGAGACCCAAGGTAGTCCTGCTGGCGTCCGCAGGCCCTGGCGTCCCCTCCTATGTTTCTATTTTCCTATTTTCTTTTCTTTCGAGACAAATGTACTTTCTTTCAGACTAGTATTTGTAGCAAATCGTAGTATGTTCGTGGATTGTGACACTAGTTTCTGGGTGGTAATAGCTTCGGTTTTATTAATAGTTTATAGATGGTCGGTTTATTATGTACTTCCGCATTTATTCTTTTTTGATTTAGTTTTGTTAATTTTAACTATAAAATGTAAAGGAAAAAAGTGAATAGAACTCTAACGTTGGCTTGCCTAGCAAGTGCGATGTTAGGCGCCATCACTGTAACGACCCGGCCGGTCGTTTTTAGAATTTACGCTCCGATCCCCTATTAATTGTTTTCTCCGTGTTCATTTCTACTATTTTGAATTTGCCGGGATGTTCGGTTTTTAGTTTCGGAGAATTTTGGGACACTTAGTCCCTAAATGAGAGTTTAAGTGTTGGAAATTTGACCGTAGTCGGAACAGTGTGAAGACAGCCTCGGAACGGAATTTCGGTGGTTCCGTTAGCTCCGTTGGGTGATTTCAGGCTTAGGGGCGTGTTCGGATTGTGTTTTGGAGGTACGTAGCTAATTTAGGCTTGAAATGCCGAAAGATGGATTATTGAAGTTTCCGGTTCGATAGTGAGATTTTGATCCGAGGGTCGAAATGGAATTCCGGAAGTTAGAGTAGCTCCGTAGTGTTGAATGTGATGTGTGTGCAAAATTTCAGGTCATTCGGACGAGGTTTGATAGACTTTTTGATCGAAAGCGTAAATTTTGAGTTCTTGAAGTTCTTAGGCTTGAATCCGATGTTAAATTGGTGTTTTGATGTTGTTTTAGGTGTTTTAAGGATTGGTATAAGCTTGGGCAGTGGTATTAGACTTGTTGGTGCTTTTGGTTGAGGTCCCGGGGGCCTCGGGATGATTTCGGATGGTTGACGGGAAGATTGGAAATGGTTTGAAGTAGCTGAAGCTGCTGGGTTCCTATCATAACCACACCTGCAGTTGGGTCCCGCAGGTGCGGAGCCGCTGAAGAGGCGGGTCCATCGCAGAAGCGGAATTGGGGAGGGACAACAGGATCCGCAGATGCGGAAGATTTACCGCAGAAGCGGTATCGCATCTGCGCATGGTGAATCGCAGGTGCGGAGTAGGCTAAGTGAGTGGTTTTCGCATATGCGACCGCTGGTCCGCAAAAGCGGGACCGCAGGTGCGGTCCCAGGACCGCAGATGCGGTTTTACTGGGCAGAAAAGGGGCAGAATCAAGGGTTTTGTTCAAAACTTGGAAAAATCATTTTGGAGCTCGGGGTAGGGCGATTTTGTGAGGTTTTTGAAGAGAAGATCATTGGGTAACGATTCCTTGTTCCTTTCCAGTGATATTCCATTAATCTTATCTTAGTTTTGTCATTTAAATTCGGATTTGGAGATGAAAAATTGAGAAAAATGGGAAGAAAGTTCTTAGACCCAGAATTCGAATTTTGATGGGGAATTCGACCTTGGATTTTGATAATTTTGGTATGCATGAACTCGTGAGGGTATGAGGATTCTGACAATATAAATTTTACTCGATTCCGAGACGTGGGCCCGAGTGGCATTTTGGTCATTTCACCTAATTTCGCGCATTAGCTTAGAATTTATTTGTAGAATTAGTTACTTGAAGTATTATTTACATTATGCAATTGAATTTAATAGATTTGGGTCATTCGGAGTCGAATACTCGTGGCAAGAACGTGGTTTCGGGTTGATTTTGAGCTGGTTCGAGGTAAGTGGCTTGCCTAGCCTTGTGTGGGGGAAACTCCCCTTAGGATTTGGTATTATATATATTTAAAATGCCTTGTACGTGAGGTGACGAGTGCGTACTTGTGCTAACTGTTGCGAAATCCGGTTTTCTTTAAGTAATTTTAATTGTGTTTCTTTTTCCTGTTTATACTACTTGCAATTTAAGCCTGTTGTTAGCTTAGGGAAGCATGTCTAATTGACTTAACTGTTTACTTGCCCAAAACTGCCTTATTTGGATTATGTGCAACATGCTAGGCTAGAAGTACCTGTTTTACCTTAGTATGGAATTTGAACTGAATTGTGTATTTCTTCGTGTTGTTGCTGTGTGTTTATTTTGGGACTACGGGACGATATCCCGGTAGATCCACCTGTATATTTACTTTAGGACTTCGGATTTATATTCCGGTAGATCCCCCTACACATTTACTTTGGAACTACGGGACTGCACCCGGTAGATTCCCCCTGTACTTGATATTTACATTTGGGACTACGGATCGGATTTTCGGTAGATCCCCACGCATTATGAGGTTGACTACGGGACTGCACCCGGGAGATCCACTGGATATTTATGTTGGGGACTACAGGACGGTATCCTGGGAGATCCCCGGTTGTTATCTCTGTGTTGAGTTGTACTCCTTTCCGTGATTATTTGTCTCTGTTATAGTTGCTGTTGTTCTTTCTATTCTATGTTCTTTCTCACTGTTGCACTTAATTATACTGTCTTATTCTACACTGTTATACCTTAGATTTCATTTAATCTCAGTAGGGCCCTGATTTTCCTCGTCACTACCCGACCGAGGTTAGTCTTGGCACTTACTGAGTACCGCTGTGGTGTACTCATGCCCCTCCTGCGCAGTTTTTCATGTGCAGATCCAGGTACCTCTACTCAGACTTACCATCCTTGAGGCGAGGCGATCTTTCGGAGACTTCGAGGTATATCTGCCGCGTCCGCAGACCGAGGAGTCTCTCTCCATTCTCTCTTGTAGTTACAGCCCTTCTGTATTTACTTTGTTTTAGACATTCTGGAGTTAGAGCACTATGTATTATTCTTAGCTTGTGATTTCATGAGATTCCGGATTTTGGGAAAAGTATTAGTATTCGAAAGTTGATATGGTGTATGCCTAGTGGCATTTTTAAACACTGTTTTATTTACCATTTTTGGTTTTACTTGTTTTTCTTCCGCAAATTGGTTTATTTTTCCGCATTATTAGGCTTACCTAGTCGTAGGGACTAGGTGACGTCACGACAGTTCACGGAGGGCGAACCGGAGTCGTGACAATTACGGTCCCGATGGTGGGAAATCCGGATCGTGACAATAATAGGGGTTAATACACGGTTCAATGTAAGTTTAAAAAGCAATTATAAGAACAACAAAAGGCCCAGTGTAATTCCATAAGTGGGGTATGTGAAGGGCAATGTGTACGCCGACCTTATTCTACCTTGTGAAGGTAGAGAGGTTATATGGAAGACACTCGGCTCAGTAAAAACGTAATCACAACATTGTTGAAAAGAAATACAGTAATGGAAAAGACACAGTAATGAAAGCAATAACAACAATAAGATAATAAGATAACCGAAGCCTCCCAGGTATACGTATTATTGAATTAATAAAATTATTTTATCAATTTGATGCACGTTCGGAGTGTGCTATAATCTCAAATTATTATAATGAGGCAATTTTTGACATTTATATACATACTATACGAAACAACATCATGCATGGGCAAATTATGATAGTAATTGTTTTTTGATTTTTCTTTTCTTTTTTTACAATTTCATGTCTTAAAGCACAGAATTATGTTTACAATTGTACAGTAATTTCTTCTTTTTAAGGCTATAAACGAACCTACAAAACTGTGTTTAATTTAGTCTTCATTTTAGTATTACAGTTGATGTTATGTTATAGAAAGAATTATATGAGTGTCAATTTTGCATCCCTAAGAATCATTATATGTATACAACCAAATCTCTATAACAGCCTCGTTTGTTCCGATATTTTTTGGCTACTATAGTGAAGTGTTATTATAGAGAACATATATTATAACATAATGTTAAAATCGGTTTCGAAAAAACTTAGCTTTTTTAGTAAATGGTTGTTATATAGGGGTGCTGTTATAGAGAGGTCTGACTGTATTTATATTTATCATAGTTAAATTTTATCTAAAAGTATAAACTATACTTTAATTTATACCAGTCTTCTAACTAAGCAGGACAAATCTTCCTAAAGTAAGATCCAAGGAGATTTTGAGAATCTTATCCAAATTCTTGCCAGGTAATCTCCTAAGATTTTTTTTAAAAATTTTTTTTGGCCTTAAACACAAACTATATATATATCTTTTTGAATTTGGATATTTCATTACCACCTCACAATATTCACGCAATCTCACTATTAATTAGTTTGAACAACAAAATCTATCTCCAAGAAAAAGTTTCAACCAAAAACACTATATAGATATAAAGTTTTAGCAGTAAAAAGCAGCTTCAACTATCTCTTTGAATATTGCATACTGATTTGATAGAATAATCGAATATCTATATATTATATATACTTCCAATATAAAGACAAATGAAAACGTAACATTCATTCTACAATCTTACTAGTCACCATCTTATTTGCTCAATATAAATAGATATTGATATGTCCAAACAATGTCAATTCACCAGCCAAATTTGAAGCCTCAAACTTAAGTTTTCTTTTCTTTTCTTAAATTAATCCATCCACTCAGGCTTTCATCTTTCTCGCGTTTTTTTTTAAAACTCGGTAATTAATATGGAGGGTAGTAGTTCTAAGGGAAAGAAGGCCATGCAAGAAAAGGAAAGTGGAAACAAAGGGAAGGAAGAGATCAAATACCGAGGCGTCCGAAGGCGGCCGTGGGGGAAATTCGCGGCGGAGATACGTGATCCGACGAGGCAAGGCGCCCGACAGTGGCTCGGGACGTTTGACACGGCGGAGGACGCGGCGAGGGCGTATGATAAGACGGCATTTAACCTAAGAGGCCATCTTGCTACCTTGAATTTCCCTAATGAGTATTATTCTCAACTTTCTAATCCTCCTTATCACTATCGTACTACTTCATTTAACATAATTAATCCAATAAGAAGAGGTTTAGAGAAAGGAAATTCATCAATTGGAAATCAAGATAAAGAAATTATTGAGTTTGAGTATCTTGATGATAGTGTATTAGAGGAGCTTCTTGGATCAGAAGAGCCAAAAATGACGAGAAAGTAAGGTTAAGTTGCATTTCTGTTATATAAAAAAAGTTTGCATTTCCATTTTCTAGAAAATTACAAAAAAAAAAAAAAAAAGAAGAAGAAGAAGAGAAATAGCCCTTATGTTTGGGATATCGTTTAAAATAGTCCGTTAAAGATATTTCAATTTTAATCCTTTAAGTTTGGTAAAAGTGAGCAATTTTAGATCTGTCAAATATTTAACAAACTCTGGTTGTTAAATTTATCGAAAATTGTAAAAAAGAAACTCACATTTGAAGGAGCATTTTTTTTTTGTGCAGTTTCTGCTATTTTTGATCCATTTCTGGCGCAGTTCTAAATTTTAGAGTTTTTTTCGTGAGATTTAATTGGACTTTCCTGGCGTTTATACCTTCTCGGTTATTCAGTTCCCATATTTTTTTTGTTATGGAAAATTAAAGAATAAAACATATTTAATCGAATCCCAATACTGATATCAGATATATTTGGTTAGAAACCAAAGAAATAAAGTTAAAAACCAAAGAATAAGTTGAACTTTTGTGTTGACTTACTATTAAGAAAATGGTCAAATGTTAGAGTTGATTGGAATATTTATACTTTTGTGTTGACTTACTATTAAAAGAAGATGTATCATTGAACTAATTAGACCAAAAAGAAAGGTGAAAAGATAAAGAGGAGAAGATCGGATAAGGGGAAATAAATAACGGAAAAGAAACTAACATAAAATAATGAGTTTGATCTGCCGATCATACATAACAATACTTCTCATAAAAAAGGTGTCTCTTCCACAAAAATATTCATTCAATTGAAATTTTTGTGTCAAAAAGAGGGAGTCATACTTTGGACTGCTTTTTTCAAAAGAAATTATCTGAAAGCCCTTATGGTTAAGCATCGTTCAATCGCAAATTACATCGAAGTGCTTGATGACGGTACGATGGTTGTTTTCTTCTTAACTCTTTACGTAGAAAAAATATTTCTATATATAATCACAATAATATTCCTCTTCCTTTCCAACGAGGGACAAAATTCCTTAGCAAAACTTTTACAAACTTTTGATTTCCCCCTCCATTTTTTTCCTTGCATTATATATATATATATATATATATATATATATATATATATATATATATATATATATATATATATTCCAAATATTTAACTTGCAATATGTGGGAATCACTTACTTTGACATGGATGATGAACATGAAGCTCCAAAATCGCTCCTAGGTCGGGTCCCATGGAGAAAATGAGATGAAATGAGCCAAACCCATTTTTGCAAACTTATACACTGCCCAGGCGATCCTTCTTCTCGTTCGCGAGCCTCCCATTGCATTCGCGATGAACAAAATTCTCAAAAGTCATTTCCAAACTCTTCTCAGACAGTCTCTAGTATAATGTCTATAACTTTTGGTACAAAACTCCAAATGATAAATGGTTTAATATTTTGAAAACTATACACCAAGATCTACAACATTCATGCTTTGGTCATCTGCCAATTCCTTATAGATTTTTAGATATAAGCTGCCAAAGTCAGCCCTGTGCAACACAAATTTCTTCTTCATCTTTCCGGACATCTTATAGTGTACCAGCCATAATGTTTTTTACACAAATCCAAATGCTAAATGGTTACCATTCTAAAAACTAGACACAAAGGGCTACAACTTTCATTTTCGGATCATCTCCAAATTCCTTATAGATTGTGAGATATGAGCCTCCGAAGTCAGACCTGCGTAACAGAGATTTTCTTCTTCGCAAACGCAAGAATCTCTTCGCGAACGCGAATAACAAAATCCCTGAAGCCGAATCCTTCTTCGCGAACGCGAAGAAAAACACCAGACACTAGCATCTTCTATAGCAAAACAACCCGAAATGATCAGAAACCACCCCGAATCACACCCGAGGCCCCTGGGGCCCCGTCCAATCACACAAATCAGTCCCATAACATAACACGAACCTGCTCAAGGGCTTAAATCACATCAAACAAAATCAAAATCATGAATCACATCCCAATTCAAGCTTAATGTACTTTAGAACTTCAAACTTATACATTCAATGCAAAACCTATCAAATCACGTCCGATTGACTTCAAATTTGCATAGAAGTCACATTTCGACGTTACGGACCTACTCAAACTTCCGTAATCGGATTTGGACCCCGATATCAAAAAGTCCACTCCCGGTCAAACTTCTCAAAAACATTCAAATTTCTAACTTTAGCCAAATGACTCCAAAATGACTTACGGACCTCCGAATCCACTTTCGAACGTGCCCCCAATACCAGAATCACCATACGGAGCTATTCCCATACTTGAAATTCCAAGCGGATATCGATAACAGTGAAATGCACTTCAATCCAAACTTATGAAATTCTTCCAAAAATTCTAACTTCCACAAAAGGCGCCGAAATGCTCCCGGGTCATCCAAAACCCGATCCGGACATATGTCCAAGTCTAAAACCATCATACGAACCTGTTGGAACCTTAAAATCTCGATTCCGATGCCGTTTACTCAAAAGTCCAACCTTAGTCAATTCTTCCAACTTAAAGCTTCCGAAATGAGAATTCTCTTTCCAAAATGAACTCTGAACTTCCGAAATTCCAGTTCCGACCACGCGTACAAGTCATAATACCTTAAGTGAAGCTGCTCAAGGCCTCAATCCGCCGAACGACGTGCTAGAGCTCAAAACAACCTGTCAGGTCGTTACACCAAATTGGTTTAGACTTGTAAGATAAAAAATCATTTTTGTTCTTGTAAGACAAAAAAAAATTCCCAAGAACGCGAGTTGTTCTTGAGTCACCAAGATAAATAGTTTATTCTCCTTTCTCAACTTGGGTGTAAGACAAAAAATCATTATTGTTTGCACAAATGTGCCTAGTAACACCAAAGACTATCACCCAATCTCTCACATTGGCCACATTTTTTATTTGGGAAATGACCGCAATAAGTATATTATCTGCTTTAGTCAATTTAATTTTGACTTAGCAAGATTGTCGTTTATCCCTACTCATCTCTTGCATTGAGGTGCATTTTTCTTGAAGGTTTTAATATTAGCATCAGATATGTAACCATGTTTATTTACATACCTGTATTTTGATATCAATGTCTGCTCAAGCTGTAAATGCAATAACGGATTTGCAGCACCATGAATATCTGGTAGGATAACTGGAACAATAACAGCAGGGACAACACAAAAATTGGCAGCATCATCAAAAATTTCCGTAGTAGTATTTACTTGCCATAGTTTCTTAGATTATAGGAAAATAACACGAGAAAATAACAATAATACTGTAATAATATTATTCGTGAGCGGAAATACACGAATTGGCTTGAATCGTGTTGGGCGCCTCTATTTGTTCAGAGGATACAGGAATCAGCAAAATTAAATAACACCAGCAAGTTTGGAATAAAGCGGAGGAAAGAAATAATAACAAGAGATAATGATTTGGTCAATAATGGAAAGAATAATTGTAGTAATGATTAGCTAAAGAAGAATGTAATGATTAGCTAAGAAAAGTGTAAAAAGACCAATTTTTGGTGATGTCTCTTACGGATGAACAAAAAGGCTATTTATAGATATGCTAGCAATCTTCTTAAATTGCCAAGTGTTTAATTGCATGAAAGATGATTACCACTTGTTTTTGGCTTAGCCATTTGGCCACAAATCTTAATGCAAAAAGGGCACATGGTAGATTTGCATATCCACTTGGAAATAGATAGGACACTTGTAAAATAAAAAGACACATGACTATTTAAAATTTTGAAAATACTGCCACACTTTCTTCTCTTTTCGTAGCTTCCTCTTCTTTCGTTGAATCTTCCAATTTTAGTTAAAGATCTTGGGCTAGCAGAAGATCTCCAAATTATACTTTTTTCTGTTCTTCTTTACATGGTATCAGAGCCACAAGTTGGCTTCTAGATTTTAAGGTCGTGTTAGTGGTTGATTCAACTAGTCTCTCTAAATGGATTGGAGTGGTTGTGCTAATGGACTGAGGATGAAATTATTGAACCAGTCCAACTACAAGATATGGTCCGAATGCTTAATGATCGTGTACTAAAGTTAATTTATTGCATATATGGAATGATCATAGTAGTATGACAATGTACAGTTGCGATTCTTCAAACTAAGGAGATCAATTAGCTTCTGCTTGTATAGAGGTGGAAAATAATGGTCAAACTGTTGTTCGCTACTGTGTTGAAACACAAAATCAAAAAACTGTTAGAAGAATAAAAGAAACTGGAAAACAGTAAAGAATAAGAAATATTCCGAGTCCACAATTTGCTTGTGCGTCCTTAAGAAATTTTAACCCCCTCACAAGTTGCCAAGGTAATGGATTAAATCCTCCCAGGATGAAATGGAATAAACCTTCCTGCAACAGTGGCAATACAAACTGCAGGATACCAACGAACTCAAAGAACGGAGCAAAATCACACTTACGAATTTGAGAGAAAGAGACTGCGAATTAGAATGCAGTATTTTTCAGAAAGAAGGAAGTTCTGTAATGTTTTTGGTGTGTTAAAAACGAAGCCATGCCTCAAAATTTATAGGCAATTATTGGAAGAGGTGTGATGTTTGTTATGGAAAAGGTGTCTGTTCAGAAGTATACGCGTCCTGCCGCGGTCCTACCGCGGTTACGCCAGGACCGCGGCCAGACTATCCTTCTGAATTTTCAGCAGTGATCTGGCATTTAATTAATTATTAAATAATTAATTAAATAAAATTTATCCAAAAATAATCTTATCGATTATTTGACAAATCCAAATCCAAATCCAAAGCCGAAGCCGAGCCGAGCGAGCGAGCGACGACGGCGCGAGGGTTCATTCTCTTCAACTCCTTTTAAGAGCTTTAAGAAGTGATTCTATATATAAGCACACAAATGTAGTTGTCCCTTATTGGTGAGGGACAAAGTGCAAGTCAAAAGCTCAGTTTATTCAAATTTTCATTTCCCTCCATTTTATTTCCCACCATTTCCAATTCACACTCTTAGACTTCAAAGCCCAATGCTTAAAGTCTTTGAATCCCAATGCCTTTAAAGTCCAACAATCTCCCACATGAATGGGAATGGCTGTAACAAGAATGATCATAGATGAAAGCTGTGAGATTTGCAAGTAAGGATTAATCGCATCGGGATAAGTAGGTTTCCCTTTGAACTTTTCGTAGTGAACATATGTCGGATATACTCGGTCAATCGGTAGATTTGATATCTTTGAACCGTCGAACTTTAGTGTATACCTAGACAACCATAAGTCACGCAACCAACCTTTAACCGTCTTTTGGTTCTCATTGTTGTGTTCGTTTCAGCCATGAACACTACCTGGTTTCATAAGTGCGTAGAGAATTGGCCTTACAAAATTCTCATTGAAGCGGCTTCCACCTCACACTTACATAGGTGATTTCTAAACGTGTAATCCTTTAGATTGACACTATTTGATAAATACCACATCAAACTTAGGTAATCATTAAAGAACGTGTAAAGTTCTATCCTTGTTACTGAACATTGTCTTCATCACGAGAAGGGACCAAAGATTTTACTTTGACAATGTTGAACCGGTCAATCACAACTTTGTTTGAGCTCCTTGAACCTAGATCTCGGAACATCCAAAATTTTAGGTAGAGTTACCGCCATGTTAACTTGTCCTCGGCCATAGTCCGATTCCCTTAGATGATTTCTCAACTCCCTCTCTAGTTAAGCCTTTTGTAAGCGGATCCGCCACATTATCCTTTGATCTTACATAACCAATAGTGATAATTCCACTAGAAAGTAGTTGTCTAACGATGTTATGTCTTCGTCGTATATGACGAGACTTTTTGTTATACATAACGTTCCCTGCCCGTCCTATTGCAGCCTCACTATCGCAATGTATGCAAATAGGAGCCAAAGGTTTTGGCCAGAACGGAATGTCTTCTAAGAAATTACGAAGCCATTCAGCTCCTTCACCGGCTTTATCCAAAGCAATAAACTCTGATTCCATTGTAGAGCGAGCGATGCACGTTTGTTTGGAAGACTTCCAAGATACTGCTCCTCCACCAACAGTAAGAACATATCCACTTGTGGACTTTGTTTCTGTTGAGCCGGTTATCCAATTTGCATCACTATATCCTTCGATAACCGCAGGATATTTATTGTAGTGCAAAGCTTAGTCTTGGGTATATTCCAAATATCCCAGAACTCGTTTCATTTCCACCCAATGATGTTTGTTTGGATTACTTGTGAATCGACTAAGTTTACCTATTGCACAAGCTATATCAGGTCGTGTACAGTTCATGATGTACATTAAGCTTCCCAACACACGAGCATACTCCAATTGAGACGTACTTTCACCTTTATTCTTTATAAGATGATGATTTAAGTCAATTGGAGTTCTTGCACTTCTAAATTCCAAGTGTTTGAATTTTTCAAGTACCATTTTCACGTAATGTGATCGAGACAAAGCTAGACCCTGAGGAGTCCTCTGGATTTTAATTCCTAGAATTACATTGGCAACTCCTAAGTCTTTCATATCAAACTTACTAGCAAGCATACGCTTAGTAGCTTGAATGTCGGCAATATCTTTGCTCATTATTAGCATATCATCAACATATAAGCAAACAATGACTATATGATTTGGAACGTTCTTAATGTAAACACATTTATTACATTCATTAATCTTAAAGCCATTTGACAACAATGTTTGGTCAAACTTCGCATGCCATTGCTTGGGTGCTTGTTTTAGTCCATAAAGGGACTTAACAAGTCGACACACCTTCTTTTCTTTTCCTGGAACCACAAACCCTTCGGGTTGGTTCTTGTAAATTTCTTCCTCTAGATCACCATTTAGAAAAACTATTTTTACATCCATTTGATGGATTTGAAGACCATACAAGGCGGCTAACGCTATTAGCATCCGAATGGATTTAATTCTTGTTACCGGCGAGTATGTGTCAAAATAGTCAAGACCTTCTCGCTGTCTAAATCCTTTGACAACAAGTCTTGCCTTGTATTTGTCAATAGAACCATCGTCTTTCATTTTCTTCTTGAAAATCCATTTAGAACCCAATGTTTTGTTACCTGGAGGAAGATCAACCAATTCCCAAGTATGGTTGCTCAATATGGATTCTATTTCACTATTGACAGCTTCTTTCCAATATTGTGCTTCTGAGGAAGACATTGCTTCCTTGAAGGTACGAGGCTCATTTTCTAGCAGGAAAGTCAGAAAATTTGGACCGAATGAAGTAGATGTCCGTTGACGTTTACTTCTTCTCGGCTTTTCCTCATTAGGCATACCATCTGTTATTTCCCCCCGAGGTCGTTTTGACTTTTGGTAGGTCACTTCACTTTCCTTTTTATACGGATAAATAGTTTCAAAGAATTCAGCATTATCTGATTCTATTATCGTATTAACGTGAATCTCAGGATTTTCTGACTTATGAACCAGAAAACGATATGCCTTGCTATTGGTTACATATCCAATAAATACACAATCAACTGTTTTTGGACCTATCTTAACCCTTTTAGGTTTAGGAACTTGTACCTTAGCTAAACACCCCCACACTTTGAAGTATTTCAAGCTGGGCTTCCTTCCTTTCCATTTTTCATAGGGAATGGACTGTGTTTTACTATGAGGTACACGGTTGATTATTCGGTTAGCTGTAAGTATAGCTTCCCCCCACAAGTTCTGTGGTAAACCAGAACTTATCAACAACGCATTCATCATCTCTTTCAACGTTCGATTCTTTCTCTCCGCAATTCCATTAGATTGTGGAGAGTAAGGGGCAGTTGTTTGGTGAATAATGCCATTTTCCAAACATACTTCTTCAAAAGGAGATTCATATTCGCCACCCCTATCACTTCTTATCATTTTGATCTTTTTGTTTAGTTGTGTTTCAACTTCACTCTTGTATTGCTTGAAAGCATCAATTGCCTCATCTTTACTATTAAGTAAATAAACATAGCAATATCTTGTGCTATCGTCAATAAAAGTAATAAAATACTTTTTCCCACCGCGAGATGGTGTTGACTTCATGTCACAAATATCTGTATGAATTAAGTCTAAAGGACTTGAATTCCTTTCAACGGACTTATAAGGATGCTTAGCATACTTTGATTCCACACATATTTGACATTTGGAATTAATGCAATCAAATTTTGGCAATACGCCTAAATTTATCATTTTTCGCAATGTTTTGAAGTTGACGTGACCTAAGCGTGAATGCCATAAAGTGTTTGACTCAAGTAAGTAAGACGAAGCATTAACTTTATTGATAGGAACTGCTATCACATTTAGCTTAAAAAGGCCCTCATTCAGGTAACCTTTTCCTACATACATATCATTCTTACTTAGTACAACACTATTGGTAACAAAAATACATTTGAATCCATTCTTGACAAGAAGTGCGGTTGACACAAGATTCTTGCGAATTTCTGGAACATGGAAAACTTGGTTTAGAGTCACAATCTTTTCTGACGTCATCTTCAACGCAAACTTGCCAACTCCTTCAATTTTGGCTATAGACGAATTTCCCATGAAAATTGTCTCGTCGGGTCCTGCGGGGGCATAAGAAGAAAATAACTCCTTGTTAGCACAAACATGGCGGGTGGCTCCAGAATCTATCCACCATTCTTTAGGATTTCCTACCAAGTTGCATTCAGACAACATGGCACACAAGTCCTCCATTTCTTCAGCATTTTCAACCATGTTAGCTTGATTCTTCTTCTTTTTATCATTCTTTGGTGCACGACAGTCCACGGCCTTATGCCCAGACTTTCCACAGTTGTGGCAATTACCCTTGAACTTTTTCTTGCTTGGGTAATTCTTTGGTCCAGAAGCCTTTTTCCTCTTCTTATTTTGTGGCGCCTCCTCAACAATGTTAGCCCTTATTATTGTCGAGTTTCCACGTGACTTCTTTTCAGCATTTTTGTTGTCTTCTTCTATCCTCAAACGAACAATCAAGTCTTCAAGTGTCATTTCCTTCCGCTTGTGTTTTAGATAGTTCTTAAAATCTTTCCACAACGGAGGTAATTTCTCAATGAAAGCGGCGACTTGAAAGGCCTCATTAATGACCATACCTTCAGCAAGGAGGTCATGCACAATGACTTGTAATTCTTGGACTTGAGTTATGACCGACCTAGTGTCAATCATCTTGAAATCCAAAAACCTTGCAGCCACGAACTTCTTAAGTCCGGCATCCTCAGTCTTGTACTTTTTCTCAAGCGCATTCCATAACGCTTTTGATGTTTCCATGACACTATAGACATTGTACAGGCTATCTTCCAAACAACTCAAGATGTAGTTCTTGCACAAGAAATCAGAATGTTTCCATGCTTCAGTTACAACACATCGTTCGTCATCTGGAGTGTTTTCAGCCAGGACCGGAGGATCCTCCTTGATGAATCGCTGCAAACTCAACGTAGTAAGATAGAAGAGCATCTTCATTTGCCAACGTTTGAAGTCAATACCGGAAAACTTTCCGGGTTTTTCTGCTGGTGCCATAGCATGATCAGGAGTTGAACGGCTTGACGAGGCAGCAATACTCGTAACAGTAGCACCCGTTCCCTCAATATTTCCATTAGTTTGGTTTTCATTCGTCATTTTTCTGTAGAGTTGGAAACAAAACAGAACTTTGTTAAATCAATGAAGTTTTGATATCTTCAAATTGAATACCAAACCAAACATACAACATGTAACAATGGTGAAGTTTTTATATACTTCAAACCCGTACGTTTATTATTCCGGTAAAGTTTTGATATACTTTAAATCGGACAGAACAATTATTGGAGTAGAAAGCACGAAGGCTTTAGTCTCCAAACCAGTATACAAAATATAGATAACAGTTTAATATATATTTCAACACAGAAACGTTAGTATTTAAAATTCCTTAAGCTTGTTGTTGCTACTGTTTTAAAACGCAAAATCAGAAAACTGTTAGAAGAATAAAAGAAACTGGAAAAACAATAAAGATTAAGAAATATTCCGAGTCTACAATTTGCTTGTGCGTCCTTAAGGAATTTTAACCCCCTCACACGTTGCCAAGGTAATGGATTAAATCCTCCCAGGATAAAACAAAATAAACCTTCCTGCAACAGTGGCAATACAAACTGCAGGATACCAACGAACTTAAAGAACGGAGCAAAATCACACTTACGAATTTGAGAGAGAGAGACTGCGAATTAGAATACAGTATTTTCAGAAAGAAGGAAGTTCTGTAATGTTTTTGGTGTGTTAAAAATGAAGTCATGCCTCAGAATTTATAGGCAATTATAGAAAGAGGTGTGATGTTTGTTCTGGAAAAGGTGCCTTTTCAGAAGTTTACGCGGCCTGCCGCGGTTACGCCAGGACCGCGGCCAGAGTGGCCCTCTGAATCTGCAGCAGGGTTCTGGCGCGGTCCTACCGCGGTTACGCCAGGACCGCGGCCAGACTATCCTTCTGAATCTTCAGCAGTGATCTGGCTTTTAATTAATTATTAAATAAATTTTGTCCAAAAAATAATCTTATCGATCGTTTGACAAATCCAAATCCAAAGCCGAAGCCGAGCCGAGCGAGCGAGCGACGACAGCGCGAGGGTTCATTCTCTTCAACTCTTTTTAAGAGCTTTAAGAAGTGATTCTATATATAAGCACACAAATCTAGTTGTCCCTCACCAATGAGGGACAAAGTGCAAGTCAAAAGCTCACTTCATTCAAATTTTCATTTCCCTCCATTTTATTTCCCACCATTTCCAATTCACACTCTTATACTTTAAACCTAATGCTTAAAGTCTTTGAAGCTTAATGCCTTTAAAGTCCAACACAAATGCATACAAGTTATAGTCAGTGGCGAAGCCACATATTGATAAGGGTGGTCAACTGACCACCCTTCGTCGAAAAATTGCACTCTTTATAGGTAAAATATTACATTTTAAAAGTATATAACACATATTGAACACCCTTTGTCGGAATTTTTATCACTTCTTTTAAATTTGAACACCCTTTGAGAAATTCCTAGCTTCGCCACTGGTTATAGTCGCCTACTCGTATATCACTGATTACATAATAGCCTTCCTCATCTGTTTTTATCCAGAATTGATAGTCCTGATCAACATCAACTACTATTCAAATTGTTGAAAAAATATATATATAAGTAGTTTCGAGTGATTGAGCTTTTATGGTCCCTGAATCACCTTGCATTCTCGCTGAGTACTATAATTTGAGTGAAGTTTCATAATTGTACAACTTTCTGTTGCTTTAGTTTGAGGTTAAAATATTGTGGAGAGTTTTGAGTTAAATTGTGACATTCCTGTTCTTATTGTGTTATTGGTATTGATATGGTGGGATCGGGTTGCACACCGCAACAGGAGGAATAAGGGTGATATATTAAGGAGGAATAAGGGTGAAATGTTATTATATGGTGGGATCGGGTTGTGCACCGCAACATGAGTAATAAGGGTGGTATATTGAGGAGAAGTAAGGGTGAATTATCATTGTACGGTGGGATCTGGTTGCACGCCGCAACAGGAGGAATAAGGGCGGATTGATATGGAGTAATAAGGGTGAATGTTCATATTAATATTGATTATATGGTGGGATTGGGATGCGCGCCGCATCAGTTTAAGTGTTTATGTATCTTTCTTCTACTATGCAAGTTATTCTGTAGTTTCCGTTTCACTTAAGGATTGGTTATAGCTGGGTACTGATGAGATACTTGAGATCCGTATTCCTTCCTTGCAAGTATTGTCTCATTTTGTTCCGTAGTTCTTTCCTCTTTATTTCATACTGTATACAGGTTATATTGTAATTGCCTCTCCGTAGCCTCGTCACTACCTCGTCGAGATTAGGTTCGGCACTTACCAGTACATGGGTCGGTTGTACTGATACTGCACTCTGCACTTTTCGTGCAGATTTTGAAGCAGGCAGTGGCTGGTTGAGAGATTGGCTTCAGGTGACTAAGTTTGGAGACCTAAGGTAGTCCTGCAGGCGTCCGCAGGCCCTGGCGTCCCCTTCTATATTTCTACATTTTTGTTTTCTTTCTTTTCAAAACAGTTGTAATTTCCTTCAGACCAATGTTTGTAGAAAGTTCTAGTATGTTCGTGAGTTGTGACACCGGATTCTGGGTAATAATAGCTATAATATTGATAATAGTATATATATACAATGAGACTCTTTACTTACTTCCGCAATTATTTCTACTTGTTTAAGTTTGTTTACTCGTAAGCATTGAAATGTAAAGGAAATTGGTTAATAACACTCTAACGTTGGCTTGCCTAGCAAGTGTGGTGTTAGGCGACATCACGGTCCCGAGGGTGGGAATTTCGGGTCATGACAAGTTGGTATCAGAGCACTAGGTTGCCTAGGTCTCACAATTCGCGAACAAGCTCAGTAGAGTATGAGGGATCGGTACGGAGACGTCTGTACTTATCCCCTAGAGGCTACAGAGTTTAGGAACAAATCCACTTATATTGTTCCTTCGCAGATGGCGAGGACACGTACTGCTTCATCAGTTGAGCAGTAGCCGAATCCCCTAATGGCAGCTCCTACGAGGGGCAGAGGACGAGGCCGAAGCTGGGGCAGGGCTCAGCCTAGAGCTCGAGCAGCAGCACCAGCAGCGGATCCTCAGGTAGAGTTTGATGAGGAGTCTCCATCCCAGACCGTTCCAGCAGGGCCAGCTCAGGTTCCAGAGGGGTTCATCGCTACCCTAGTACTTCAGGATGCTTTGGTCCGTCTAGTGGGCCTTATGGAGAGTGTTGCTTAGGCCGGCACATTCCCTGTAGCACCAACCATCTATCGGGCTGGGGGAGGACCACAGACTCCCGCTACTCACACTCCAAAGCAGATAGCTCCTCAGTTTCGAACTCCAGCAGCTCAGCCTGTTGGGGTAGTTCCGCCGGGTGTTGCAGTACAGACCCGTGATGGGTCAGCTATGTTTTCTGAGGCTTTGTGGAGATTGGATAGGTTTATCAAGCTTTTCCCACATCACTATGGATGTACATCTTCGGAGGATCCCCAAGACTATCTATACAGTTGTCGTGAGGTGTTACAGAACATAAGGATAGTGGAGACCAATGTGGTCGACTTTGCTGCCTTTCATTTGTCAGGTTCAGCCAAGAGATGGTGGAATGATTTTGTGTTGACTAGACCAACCAGGTCGCCTGCTTTGACTTGGGACCAGCTCTCTCAGCTATTTCTCGAGAAGTTCCTTCCTTTTACACTGAGAGAGGACTATCACTGGTAGTTCGAGCATCTCCAGCAGGAGAGTATATCCGTCACTCAGTACGAGACCCGCTTCATTAATTTGGCCCGTCATGCTCTTCTTATACTTCCTACCGAGAGAGAGAGAGAGAGGGTGAGGAGGTTTATTGAGGGACTTGCTCAGCCTATTAGATTGCAGATGGCTAAGGAGACAGGGAGTGAGATTTCTTTCTAGGATGCAACCAATGTGGCCAGACGAGTTGAGATGGTTCTACCTCAGGGGAGTGGTCAGGGGTCTGACAAGAGGCCTCGTTACTCTGGTGGATTCAGTGGGGCCTCATCTGGAGTTCGAGGTACGTTTGGTAGGGGCCATCCTCCTAGGCCGTTTCATTCAGCACTTCAGACATCCCATGGAGCTTCGGGGAGTCGTGGTCCTTATGTACCTCCTTCAGGGCAGCCAACTTATAGTGCACCACCAGCTCCTATCAGAGCACCTCCTCTTCAGAGTTATTATTGCGGTCAGTCGACTCGTTAAGGTCAATCTCAGTTTCCACAGCCACAGTATCAGGATGGATGTTTCGAGTGTGGTGAGTATGGGCATATCCGGAGGACTTGTCCGAGATTAGTGGGTGTTCAGCCACAACAGCAGGGTTCTCGTGTCATGATTCCGGCACCGCCCGCTCAGCCAGCTAGAGGTAGGGGTCAGGGAGCCATAGGTAGAGGTCAGGCCGCTAGAGGTGGAGGTCAGGCCGTTAGAGGTGGATGCCAAGCCGCTAGAGGTGAACGCCAGCCAGCAGGAGGTCATCCCAAAGATACGATTCAGGGTGGTGGGGCCCAGCCCCGATGTTATGTTATCCGGGCCAGGCCTGAGGCTGAGTAATCCGATGCTGTTATCATAGGAAATGTTTTAGTTTGCAGTAGAGATGCTTCAGTTCTATTTGATCCAAGGTCTACATACTCTTATGTGTCATCTTACTTTGCTTCATATTTGGTTGTGCCTCGTGATTCTTTGAGTGCTCCCATGTATGTGTCTACGCCGGTGGGGGATTCTAATGTTGTAGATTGTGTCTATCGCTCTTGTGTAGTTATTATTGGAGGTCCTACTTCTAGATATGGTTGATTTTGATGTCATTTTGGGGATAGATTGATTGTCACCTTATCATGTTATATTGGACTGTCATGCCAAGACAGTGATCTTAGCCTTGCCGGGGTTGCCTCGATTAGAGTCGAGAGGGACTCCTGGTCGTTCCACCCACAAGGTTATCTCTTATGTGAAGGCTCGGCGTATGGTCGGGAAGGGGTGTTTGGCTTATTTGGCTTATGTTCATGATTCTAGTGCGGAGGTTCCTTCCATGGATTCCGTACCACTTGTTCGGGAGTTTCCAGAGGTATTTCCTACAGACCTGCCGGGGATGCCACCCGATAGGGATATTAACTTTTGCATTGATTTGGCTCCGGGCACTCAGCCAATTTCTATTCCGCCATATCGTATGGCCCTGTCAGAGTTGAAAAAATTGAAGGAGCAGTTGCAAGATTTGCTTGATAAGGGCTTTATTAGACCTAGTGTCTCGCCTTGGGGTGCGCCCACATTGTTTGTAAAGAAGAAGGATGGATCAATGAGGATGTGCATAGATTATCGGCAGTTGAACAAAGTCACCATCAAGAACAAGTATCCATTGCCAAGGATTGATGACTTATTTGATCAGCTTCACGATGCCAAAGTGTTTTCAAAGATCGATTTGAGGTCTGGTTACCATCAGTTGAGGATTAGGGCATCCGATGTCCCTGAGACAGCTTTTCGGACTCGATATGGGCATTATGAGTTTCTAGTGATGTCATATGGGCTGACAAATGTCCCAGCAACATTTATGAATTTTATGAACTGGGTGTTCAAGCCCTATCTAGATTCTTTTGTGATTGTTTTTATTGATGATATCTTGATCTACTCCCACAGTCGAGAGGAGCATGAGCAACATCTTCGGATCGCTCTTCAGACTCTGAGAGACAGCCAGTTATATGCTAAGTTTTCAAAATGTGAGTTTTGGTTGAGTTCAGTCGCTTTCTTGGGTCACGTCGTATCAGCAGAGGGTATTCAGGTGGATCCTAAGAATATTGAGGCAGTCAAGGACTGGCCTAGACCCACATCAGCTACAAAGATCCAGAGTTTCTTGGGATTGGCGGGTTATTACCGTCGATTTGTGGAGGGGTTCTCATCTATAGCAGCCACGATGACCAGGTTGACTCAGAAGGGTGCCCCGTTCAGATGGTCGGACGAGTGTGAGGCGAGCTTTCAGAAGCTCAAGAATGCTTTGACTACGACGCCGGTATTGGTATTACCCAAAGGTTCAGGATCCTATATAGTATATTATGATGCATCTCGTATTGGACTTGGGACGGTATTAATGCAGGGTATCAAGGTTATTGCCTATGCTTCGCGGCACCTAAAGGTTCACGAGAAGAATTATCTTGTTCATGACTTCGAGCTGGCAGCCATTGTTTACGCGCTGAATATTTGGAGGCACTATATATATGGTGTGTCGTGTGAGGTGTTCACAGATCATAAGAGTTTGCAGTATTTGGTCAAGCAGAAAGAGCTCAATTTGAGGCAGAGAAGGTGGTTGGAGCTATTGAAAGACTATGATATTACCATCTTGTATCATCCCGGGAAGGCCAATGTGGTGGTCGATGTGACCACCTAATTTTTGCCCTACATAGGAAATTACTCCTAAAATATTCAAAAATAGTTTTAGTGACTTTTGTAGAATTTAGGAATTTTTATTTTTATTTGTTTGGCATTCATTTGCACTTTTAGCATGTTTTAGTAGCATTTCAAATCACAAAAATGATAAAAAAAAAAATACTTTTTTCTTTTGCTTTTTGCATCCTTTGATTTTTACTTGCTTTATTAACATTTAGTTTACATTAAAATATAAAAATTGTCACGACTCATATTTTCCACCCTCGGGAGTCGTGATGGCGACTACTAGTGAAAGCTAGGCAAGCCAACTAACTGAACTATTTAGCCTGTTTTCCATTTTCATTTTATTTAATGACCTAGCATCAACAATTTATAGCAACATAATTTAACATGCGGAAGAAATAAATTGTAAACTTAACAATACTGCTAATACCATCCCATAACAAAACCACCCAAGATTTGGTGTCACAACTTCACAGACTGTCTAAGAGTACTACAAATAAGGGTCTGAAAGAAATAACAAAATACTGTCTCCAGAACTACATAAGAGAAGCAGAAAAAAATAGATGGAGGGAGACGCCAAGGCCTGCGGACGCCTGCAGGACTACCTGGGGTCGCCTGGTAAGTAAGAAGCTGAAACCTCAATGCGGTCCGAAATCTGCAGCACTGGGATCTACACAAAATAGTGCAGAGTGTAGTATCAGCACAACCGACCCCATGTACTGGTAAGTGCCTAGCCTAACCTCGGCGAAGTAGTGACGAGGCTAGGACCAGCCTACCAAATAAACCTGTACAGTTATATAATATACAGCGGAATATAAACAGAAATAAATAAGTAAAGATGGGAGCGGGTACATGTTGCGGGGTATATTAGTTTCAACAGTAAATCAAGAACAAAAGCATAAGGACAACTTAGAATTTACAGCGAAACAATGAGGAACTTGTATCCAATCCATAAACACTTTGTATCAACAATTGTTGCGGCGCGCAACCCGATCCCAACATAACAACACTGTTGCGGCGTGCAACCCAATCCATATCATTTATCACTGTTGCGGCGTGCAACCCGATCCAAATATATCATTGTTGCGGCGTGCAACACGATCCAATCATATCATTGTTGTGGCATGCAACCCGATCCAAATATATCATTGTTGCGGCGTGCAACCTGATCCAAATTTATCATTGTTGCGGCATGCAACCCGATCCAAATATGTCATTGTTGCGGCGTGCAACCCGATCCAAATATACAATCAACATCAACCATAACAAGAGTCCCGGATAGGGATCAATAAGAACTACACTATCCCGGCAAGGGAGTCAACAATAAGAATAAACACATCCCGGCAAGGGAAAATCAGCTATAACCAAACTTGTTCCAACATCTACTACCTTAACTAACACAAATGCTCAACCATGAGTAATCTCTACGAGAATAATAATAAACCTTGCTCAACACAGAGAGTCAACAACTTAGGCATTCGTAGTAGTTCTCAATAACACAATAAATTTCAATTTAAGACTCACGGTCATGCTCGACACCGACGTATAGATACTCGTCACCACACCTATACGTCGTACTCAACACATAACATGTAGCATACAAGATCAAACTCCTATTCCCTCAAGCTAAGGTTAGACGAAACACTTACCGCGATGCCACGATCAGTTCAAGCCTCAACTATAGCTTTACCTCGTGATTCCACCACCAATTCGCTCGTATCTAGTCACAAGTTACTTAATTACATCAATGAATGCTAAATAAACAATTTCTAATGCATGGAAATAAGTTTTCTAAAGCCTTTCCCAAAAAGTCAATAATCAGCCCCGGGCCCACATGGTCAAAACTCGAGTTTCGAACCAAAACCCAACTACCCATTCACCTATGAACTCAAATATATAATTTGTTATGAAATCAGACCTCAAATCGAGGTCCAAATCCTTTTTTTTTTGAAAAATCTAGGTTCTACCCAAAACACCCAATTTCCCCCATGAAAATCATTGATTTTGAGTTGAAATCATGTTAAAAGATGTTAATGATTGAAGGAGACTAGTAAATATTGACTTACAATCGATTTGGAAGAAGAGTTGTTCTTGGAAAATCGCCCTAGGGAGTTTTTGTTTTGAAAAGATGTGAAAAAAGGTTGTTTTTCGGCTAAGTATAATAAGTTGCAGGTCTTAGATGTGGGAATTGCGAACAGGGGTTCGCAATTGCGAACCCTTCAGAAAATGTGGACTTTCGCATTTGCGAGGAAAATGTCGCATTTGTGAAGTCGCATTTGCGACTGGGGTGTCGCATTTGCGACTACAGGATTTCCCAGGCAGTCATCGCATTTGCGACAACACTTCGCATTTGCGAAGAAGGCAGTCATCGCATTTGCGACAAGCACTTCGCATTTGCGAAGAAGGCAGCCCAGGCCACCTCTCGCATTTGTGATAAATTGCTCGCATTTGCGAGCTCGCAGGCTTCGCAAATGCGAAGCCTGCAGGCCTGAAGTATACCAACAATTCCCTAAGTTAAAATTTCACTCCGTGGCCTATTTAAAACTCACCCGAGCCCTCGGGGCTCCAAACTAAACATACACACAACCTCAAAAATATCCTACGGACTTATTCGTGTAATTAAATCACCAAAATAACGTCATGAACATCGAATTAAACCTCAAGATCAGTGAAATTTTCCAAAACTTCTTAAACATCAAAATTTTCATTCAAAATCTGAATCACGTCAAATGGATTCCGTTTCTTATCAAACTTTACCGACAACACATATTTATCATATTAAACCTGTACCGGGCTTCGGAACCATAATACGGGCGCGATACCACAAGTTTCACATAACATTTCACTTTCAAAAACCTTTATATTTTTTAAAAAAGCAATTTTTTTCAGAAATTCATTTCTCGGGTTTGGGACCTCGGAATTTGATTCCGGGCATACGCCCAAGTCCCATATTTTCCTACGGACCCTCCGGGACCGTCAAATCACGGGTCCGGGTCCTTTTACCCAAAATATTGACCGAAGTCAACTTAATTCATTTCAAAGCCAAATTTTATCATTTTTTCACAGATTTTCACATATAGACTTTCCGGCTACGCGCCCGGACTGCGCACGCAAATTGAGGTAATGCTGAAAGAGGCTTTTAAGGCCTCGAAACACAGAATTTGATTTAAAAACAAGTGATGACCTTTTGGGTCATCACATCCTCCGCCTCTAAAACAACTGTTCATCCTCGAATGGACATAAGAAGGAAGTACTTGAGTCGGGGAAAAGACGGGGATAACGGCTCCGCATATCTGACTCGGACTCCCAGGTCGATGCCTCGGTAGGCTGACCTTTCCACTGAACACGAACAAAAGAAAAACTCTTTGATCTCAACTGACAAACCTGCCGGTCTAGAATAGCTATCGGCTCCTCCTCATAGGACAAATCCTTGTCCAACTGGACAGTGCTGAAATCTAACACGTGGGATGGATCGACGTGATACTTCCGAAGCATGGACACGTGAAACATTGGATGCACGGCTGATAAGCTCGGCGGCAATACAAGTCTATAAGCCACCTCTCCCACTCGATCAAGAATCTCAAACGGTCCAATGAACCTAGGGCTAAGCTTGCCCTTCTTCCCGAATCTCATCACGCCCTTCATAGGCGACACTCGAAGCAATACCCGCTCACCGACCATGGAAGCCAAATCTCGAACCTTGCAGTCGGCATAGCTCTTTTGCCTGGACTGAGCTGTACGAAGCCTGTCCTGAATGATCCTAACCTTGTCCAAGGCATCATGTACTAGATCCGTACCCAACAACCGAGCCTCTCCCATCTCAAACCATCCAACGACGACCGACACCACCTACCATATAGAGCCTCATAAGGAGCCATCTGAATACTCGAATGGTAGCTGTTATTCTAGGCAAACTCTGCTAAAGGCAAGAACTGAGCCCACGAGCCTCCAAAGTCAATGACACAAGCTCGGAGCATATCCTCCAAAATCTGAATAGTCCGCTCGGACTGCCCGTCCGTCTGAGGATGAAACGCTGTGCTCAACTCAACCCACGTGCCCAACTCTCGCTGAACTATTTTCCAGAAATGTGAGGTAAACTGCGTACCTCGATCCGAAATGATAGACACGGGCACACCATGAAGTCAAACAATCTCCCGGATATAAATCTCAGCTAATCTCTCGGAAGAATAGGAGACTGCCACAGGAATGAAATATGCTGACTTGGTCAACCTATCCATAATAACCTTCACTGCATCGAACTTCTTCTGAGTCCGTGAGAGTCCAACAACAAAGTCTATAGTGATACGCTCCCACTTCCACTCAGGAATCTCAATCTTCTGGAACACACCGCCAGGCCTCTGATGCTCATACTTAACCTGCTGGCAATTCAAACATCGAGCCACATACGCAACGATGTCCTTCTTCATTCTCCTCCACCAGTAATGCTGCCGTAAGTCCTGATACATTTTAGAGGCGCCCAGATGAATGGAGTACCGGGAACTATGGGCCTCCTCTAGAATCAACTCCCAAAGTCCATCCACATTAGGCACACAAATACGAACCTGCATTCTCGAAACTCCATCATCTCCTTGTGTGACCTGCTTGGCATCTCCGTGCTGCACCGTGTCCCTAAGGACACATAAATGAGGATCATCATACTGCCGATCTCGTATACGCTCCAATAAAGAAGAGCGAGCAACTGTGCAAGCTAATATGCGGCTGGGCTCAGAAACGTCCAACCTCACGAACTGATTGGCCAAAGCCTGGACATCCAAGGCAAGCGGTATCTCATCAACCGGAATATATGCCAGACTGCCCATACTGGCTGACTTCCCACTCAAAGCATCGGCCACCACATTGGCCTTTCCCGGATGATATAAGATAGTGACATCATAATCTTTCAATAGCTCTAACCACCTCCTCTGCCTCAAATTTAACTCCTTCTGCTTGAACAGATACTGCAAACTCTTGTGGTCCGTGAACACTTCACATGCCACGCCATATAGATAATGCCTCCAAATCTTCAGCGCATGAACAATGGCTGCTAACTCCAAATCATGGACTGGATAGTTCTTTTCATGAATCTTCAACTGGCGCGAAGCATAAGCAATGACCTTGCCATCCTGCATCAACACCGCACCAAGCCCAACACGAGATGCATCATAATAAACTGTATATGGGCATGAACCTGTGGGCAAAGCCAACACTGGAGCCGTAGTCAAGGCTATCTTGAGCTTTTGGAAGCTCGCCTCGCACTCATCCGACCATTTAAATTGGGCACCTTTTTGGGTCAACCTGGTCATCGGGGCTGCAATCGATGAAAACCCCTCCACAAACCGGCGATAATAGCCTGCCAAGCCCAAGAAACTCTGGATCTCTGTGGCTGATGTGGGTCGAGGCCAGTTCTTGACTGCCTCTATCTTCTTTGGATCTACCTGAATACCCTCTGCTGAAACCACGTGACCCAAGAAAGCAACTGAACCCAACCAGAACTCACACTTTGAAAACTTAGCATACAGCTGACTATCTCTCAGAGTTTGAAGAACCACTCTCAAGTGCTGCTCATGCTCCTCCCGACTGCGGGAATAAATCAAGATATCGTCAATGAAGACTATAACGAACGAATCCAAGTAAGGCCTGAACACTCGGTTCATCAAATCCATAAAAGCTGCCAGGGCATTCGTCAACCCGAATGACATTACCAAGAACTCATAATGTCCGTACCGAGTGCAGAAAGCCGTCTTAGGGACATCGGATGCCCTAATCTTCAACTGATGGTAGCCCGATCTCAAGTCGATCTTAGAAAACACTTGGGCACCCTGAAGCTGGTCGAACAAATCCTCAATCCTCGGTACTGGGTACTTATTCTTGATTGTGACCTTGTTCAATTGCCGGTAATCTATACACACTCTCATCGATCCGTCCTTCTTCTTGACAAATAACACCGGCGCACCCCACGGCGAGACACTGGGTCGAATGAAGCCCTTATCAAGCAAGTCTTGCAACTGCTCCTTCAACTCTTTCAACTCAGGCGGGGACATGCGATATGGCGTAATAGAAATGGGCTGAGTGCCCGAAGCCAGGTCGATGCAAAAATCAATATCCCTGTCGGGTGGCATACCCGGCAGGTCTGAAGGAAAAACCTCAGGAAACTCACGAACTACAGGCACAGAATCAATGGAAAGAACCTCGGTACTAGAATCACGAACGTATGCCAAATAGGCCAAACACCCCTTCTCGACCATTCGCCAAGCCTTCATATTGAGATAACACTACAGGTAGAATGACCAGGAGTCCCTCTCCACTCTAAACGAGGTAAACCCGGTAGGGCTAAGTTCACAATCTTGGCGTGACTATCCAAGATGGCGTGGTAAGGTGACAACCAGTCCATCCCCAGTATGTCATCAAAATCGACCATGTCCAGCAATAATAAGTCTACTCGGGTCTCAAGACCCTCGATCACAACCACGCAAGAACGATGAACACGATCTACCACAATAGAATTACCCACGGGGGTGGACACATAAACAGGAATACTCAGAGAATCACTGGGTACGACCAGATACGATGCAAAATAAGATGACACATAAGAGTAGGTAGACCCTGGATCAAATAGCACTGAAGCACCCCTACTACAAACCAAAACCGTACCTGTGATAACTGCATCGGAAGCCTCAGCCTCCGACCTAGCTGGAAGAGCATAAAATCGGGGCTGGGCCCCACCACCCTGGACTACCTCTCTGGGATGGCCTACTGCTGGCTGGCCTCCACCCCTAGCGGCCTGAGCTCCACCTCTAGCACCTCTACCTCTACCTCTAGCACCTCTACCCCCACCTCTGGCTGGCTGGGCGGGCTGTGGAACACCTGGTGCCTGAACCATAGCACGGGAACCCTGCTGCTGCGACTGAGTACCCACTAACCTCGGACAAGCCCTCCGGATATGACCATACTCACCACACTCAAAGCATCCACCAGAGTGCTGCGACTGAGAAAGCTGAGACTGACCCTGACGACCTGAATGACCACCCCGAAAACTCTAGAGCGGCGGTGCACTGATGGAGCTGGTGGTGCACTGTAGGGCTGCTGATCAGAATACTGTGTATGAGAACCACGGCCACCTAAAGCACCGTGAGAAGCCTGAAGCGCTGACTGAAAGGGCCTAGGAGGATGGCCTTTATCATACGAATCTCTGCCTCCAGACGAGGTACCACTGAATTTGCCGGAATGACGGGGCCTCTTGTCAGACCCCTGACCGCCTCCCCGTGACAAAACCATCTCGACCCTCCTGGCCACATTGGCCGCCTCCTAGAAAGAAATATCACTCCCCGTCTCCTTAGCCATCTGAAGTCGAATGGGTTGGATAAGTCCCTCAATGAACCTCCTCACTCTCTGTGGGAAGTATAAGTAGAGCATGACGGGCCAAATCAATAAACCTGGTCTCATGCTGGGTAACAGTCATGGAACCCTGCTGGAATGCTCGAACTGCCTCCGGTACATCTCCTCTGAGTAACGGGAAGAAACTTCTCCAAGAATAGCTGGGTAAACTGCTCCCAAGTCAAAGCTGGCGATCCGCCTGGTCTAGCCAAACAATAATCTCTCCACCAAGTTTTGGCGGATCCAGATAAGCGGAAAGTAGCAAAGTCTACCCCATTGGTCTCCACTATCCCCATGTTCCTGAGAACTTCATGACAGCTGTCTAGATAATCCTAGGGATCCTCAGAAGATGCACCGCTGAAAGTGGCAGTGAAGAGCTTAGTAAACCTATCCCATCTCCACAAGGCATCGGTAGTCATGGCTGCTCCGACACCAGTCTGGGCTACCACACCCGGCTGAACTGTCCCAACTGGCTGAGCTGCTGGAGTCTGGAACTGAGGAGCCACCTGCTCCGGAGTGCAAGTAGCAAGAGTCTAGGCCCCTCCTCCAGCCTGAGAGACGACTGGGGCTACAGGAAGCAAGCCTGCCTGGGTGACACTCTCCATGAGGCCCAGTAGATGGACCAGAGCATCCTGAATTACTGGAGTAGCAATGAACCCCTCTGGGACCTGAGCTGGGCCCACTGGAGCTGTCTGGGCCGGAACCTCCTCGTCAAACTCAACCTGAGGCTTCGCCGCTGGTGGTGCTGCTCCGGGCTGAGCTCTGCCCCTACCTCGGCCTCTGCCCCTCGCGGGAGCTGCTGGAGGCTCGGGCTGCTGATCAGCGGATGAGGAAGCGCGTGTTCTCGGCATCAGCGAAAGAACAGAGTAGAAATTCGATTAGTATTAAGAAACCAAACTGCATGACAAGAAAGACTAGATGCGAAGTTTTTCCTAACTCTATAGCCTCTAAGGATAAGTACATATGTCTCCGTACCGATCCCTCAGACTCTACCAAGCTTGTCTGTGAATTGTGAGACCTATGTAACCTAGTGCTCTGATACCAACTTGTCACAACCCGGATTTTCCACCCTCGGGAGTCGTGATGGCGCCTACTAGTGAAAGCTAGGCAAGCCAACTAACTGAACTATTTAGTCTGTTTTCCATTTTTATTTTATTTAATGACCTAGCATCAACAATTTATAGAAACATAATTTAACATGCGGAAGAAATAAATTGTAAACTTAACAATACTGCTAATACCATCCCATAACAAAACCACCCAAGATTTGGTGTCACAACTTCACAGACTGTCTAAGAGTACTACAAATAAGGGTCTGAAAGAAATAACAAAATACTGTCTCCAGAACTACATAAGAGAAGCAGAAAAAAATAGATGGAGGGAGACGCCAAGGCCTGCGGACGCCTGCACGACTACCTCGGGTCTCCTGGTAAGTAAGAAGCTAAAACCTCAGTGCGGTCCGAAATCTGCAGCACTGGGAACTGTACAAAATAGTGCAGAGTATAGTATCTGCACAACCGACCCCATGTGCTGGTAAGTGCCTAGCCTAACCTCGGCGAAGTAGTGACGAGGCTAGGACCAGACTACCAAATAAACCTGTATAGTTATATAATATACAGCGGAATATAAACAGAAATAAACAAGTAAAAATGGGAGGGGGTACATGTTGTGAGGTATATCAGTTTCAACAGTAAATCAAGAACAAAAGCATAAGGACAACTTAGAATTTACAGCGAAACAATAAGGAACTTGTATCCAATCCATAAACACTTTGTATCAACAATTGTTGCGGCGCGCAACCCGATCCCAACATAACAACACTGTTGCGGCGTGCAACCCGATCCATATCATTTATCACTGTTGCAGCGTGCAACCCGATCCCAATATATCATTGTTCCGGCGTGTAACCCGATCCAATCATATCATTGTTGTGGCGTGCAACCCGATCCAAATATATCATTGTTGCGGCGTGCAACCCGATCCAAATATGTCATTGTTGCGGCATGCAACCCGATCCAAATATACAATCAACATCAACCATAACAAGAGTCCCGGCTAGGGATCAATAAGAACTACACTATCCCGGCAAGGGAGTCAACAATAAGAATAAACACATCCCGGCAAGGGAAAATCAGCTATAACCAAACTTGTTCCAACATCTACTACCTCAACTAACACAAATGCTCAACCATGAGTAATCTCTACGAGAATAATTATAAACCTTGCTCAACACAGAGAGTCAACAACTTAGGCATTCATAGTAGTTCTCAATAACACAATAAATTTCAACTTAAGACTCACGGTCATGCTCGACACCGACGTATAGATACTCGTCACCACACCTATACGTCGTACTCAACACATAACATGTAGCATACAAGATCAAACTCCTATTCCCTCAAGCTAAGGTTAGACCAAACAGTTATCTCGATGCCACGATCAGTTCAAGCCTCAACTATAGCTTTACCTCGTGATTCCACCACCAATTCGCTCGTATCTAGTCACAAGTTACTTAATTACATCAATGAATGCTAAATAAATAATTTCTAATGCATGGAAATAAGTTTTCTAAAGCCTTTCCCAAAAACTCAATAATCAGCCCCGGGCCCACATGGTCAAAACTCGAGGTTCGAACGAAAACCCGACTACCCATTCACCTATGAACTCAAATATATAATTTGTTATGAAATCGGACCTCAAATCGAGGTCCAAATCCTCTTTTTTTGAAAAATCTAGGTTCTACCCAAAACACCCAATTTCCCCCATGAAAATTATTGATTTTGAGTTGAAATCATGTTAAAAGATGTTAATGATTGAAGGAGACTAGTAAAAATTGACTTACAATAGATTTGGAAGAAGAGTTGTTCTTGGAAAATCGCCCTAGGGAGTTTTTCTTTTGAAAAGATGTCACGACCCTAACCCCGAACCCGGTCGTGATGGCGCCTCTCGTGAAGACAAGGCCAGCCAACTAAACCCAATTCACTTATTAAAGCAGTTAAACAACATAAAAGCAGTCTAAAACATGGCTTAATGATAATAAGTAGCGGAAATACAACCCGACACAGCCCTAACCGGGGTGTCACAAGTAACGAGCATCTAACAGTACCCAATCCTCAAAGGTAACTATAGAGTTTAAATTACTGAACTAAGACTGCAAAAGAAATAGATAGAGAGGAGCTCCAGGCTGCGAAGCGCCAACAACTACCTAAAGACTCCTCGAAGATCCGCCTGAAGTTGGAATGAATAAGCACTCGGGAGCGGGACCAGCTACGCTTGAATCTGCACACAGGGTGCAGGGAGTAAAGTGAGTACTCCAACTCAGTGAGTAACGAATATAAATAATGATTGAAAGTAAGAAAACACGTAAGGCACAAGGCATTCTATAATGAAGCAGTAAAATCATTTAAGAAGTAGTGAAACAGTGAAAAAGTCAAATAAAATCCTCTTACAACAAGTAAACAAGTAATTAACAGGTAATTAAGGGAAAGTAATCAAATAGAAGTTCGCCCCTCGGGCACAGTAACACCACATCCGCCCCTCGGGCAACATCTTATGATAGTAACAGTCCCTAGGGCTCAATCTCACATCACAATGGATACCCGCGCTCACTGGGGGTGTGCAGACTCCTGGAGGGGCCCCTTACGGCCCAAGCGCAGTAACAAGCCATCTCGTGGCATCAAATCTAGGCCCTCGGCCTCATATCAATCAAGCCACCTCGTGGCATACATATCTCAGGCCCTCGGCCTCCAATCAGTATTAGTGTTTCCTCGCAATATAGGCCATTGGCCTTACTCAGTCAAAAATACTAACAAGCCCCCCGGGCAATAGTAAAATAGTGTTTCTCAGCCCAAACATCATTTAATAATATTATTTAAGTCTCAAAACCGAGTGCCTGAGTAGTAAAGCAGTGGAAATTAACATGACTGAGTTCAAATAGTAAGTCAAAACAGTAAGAAAATATCAAATAAAAGCCCCGAAGGGTTCAAATAGTTGGCACGAAGCCCAATATGGCAATCAGCCCAAATCATAATGATAGCAAATAAGTTTCAGTCAAATACGCGGTAAAACCATTAACCGGGACGGACCAAGTCTCAATCCCCAATAGTGTACGACCCCACGCTCGTCAACAAGCGTGTGTCTCACCTCAACATAGCACTACAATGTGCAATCCGGGATTTCAAACCCTCAGAACATCATTTACAATCATGACTCACTTTGAACCGGCTAAATCTCTAGCTCGCGACGCCTTTGCCCTTCGAATCGGCCTCCACGCGCGTCGAATCTATCCAAAATCGGAACGAGGACGTCAAATATGACAAGGGAACAAAGCCCAAGCGAAAACAATCATTAAAGGGCACAAATCCCGAATACCAAAACCCGACCCCCGGGCCCATGTCTCGAAATTCAGATTTTCACACCAATAGATTCCTTATCTCTCCACGAGTTCATACATATCAAAAATACTAAAATCGGAGTCCAAATGGCCCCTCAAATCCCCATTTAAAGGCCTCTTAAACTCAAGCACTAATCCTCCATTTTTGCCCTTTAATTCCTTTACTTACAGCCCTAAATTCATGAAATACTACCATAGAATTACGTTTTAGGTCCAAAATCCTTACCTTTACGAAGTTCCCTTGAAATCCTCCTTCCAAATCGTCCAAAAACTCTCCAGCCGAAGTCAAAAATGGTGGAATAACTCAAACTCGCGAAATGAAATAACTTATATGTTCTGTCTAGTCCTTTTCACATCTGCGGCACCATACCCGCTTCTGCGGTACCGCATCCGCGGTCTTTCCTCCGCATCTGCGGAAATCACTTAACGGACCCAAAATCGCATCTGCGGTCCACTCGCCGCATCGCGACTCCGCAGGTGCGGTCCCTCTACCGCATCTGCGGTCCCTGACTTCTCCTCTCAAATCTGCATCTGCGGCCAATCCATCGCATATGCGATGCCGCACCTGCGGTCCCCAAACCGCAGGTGCGAAAATATCAGAAGCAGCAACTTCAGCAGCTGCAACATAATCTAATTTCCTCCGTTAGCCATCCGAAATCACCCCGAGGCCCCCGGGACCTCAACCAAAAGCACCAACATATCCTAATAACTTATTCAAACTTGTTCCAATCATCAAAACACACCAAACAACATTAATTCAACCAAAACACCTCGGATTCAAGCCTAAGTTTCTAAAAACTTCCGAATTTCGCTTTTGATCAAAAACCCAACCAAACCACGTCCGAATAGCCTGAAATTTTGCACATACATCCCAAATTACATAACGAAGCTACTGTAACTCTCGGAATTCCATTCCGACCCCAATATCAAAATCTCGCCTATCAACCGGAAATCGCCAAAATATCAACTTCGCCAATTCAAGCCTAAATCTACTCCAAACCTCCAAAACCCATTCCGATCACACTCCTAAATCAGAAATCACCTCCCGAAGCTATCCGAACCATCGGAACTCACATCCGAGCCCTCTAACACATAAGTCAACATCTGGTTGACTTTTCCAACTTAAGCTTTCTTAAAAGAACTAAGTGTCTCAAACTTTACCAACACCAATCCGGATTCAATCCAACCAACCCGATACCTCAAAACACAGATGAACAAAGCAATAAGAAGCAGAAATTGGGGAAACGGTGCGGTAACTCATGAGACGACCGACCGGGTTGTCACAAAGATGTGAAAAAGGGTTATTTTTCGGCTAAGTATAAAAAGTTGCAGGTCTCAGATGTGGGAATTGTGAACCCTTCAGAAAATGTGGACTTTCGCATTTGCAAGGAAAATGTCGCATTTGCGAAGTCACATTTACGACTGGGGTGTCGCTTTTGCGACTAAAGGATTTCCCAGGAAGTCATCGCATTTGCGACAACACTTCGCATTTGCGAAGAAGGCAGTCATCGCATTTGCGACAACCACTTCGCATTTGCGACGAAGGCAGCCCAGGCCACCTCTCGCATTAGCGAGCTCGCATTTGCGATGCGAAGCCTGCAGGCCTAAAGCATACCAGCAATTCTCTAAGTTAAAATTTCACTCCGTGGCCTATCCAAAACTCACCCGAGCCCTTAGGGCTCCAAACCAAACATACACACAACCTCAAAAATATCATACGGACTTATTCGTAATCAAATCACCAAAATAACGTCATGAATATCAAACTAAACCTCAGATCAATGAAATTTTCCAAAACTTCTTAAACATCAAATTTTGCATTTAAGGTCCGAATCACGTCAAATGGATTCTGTTTCTTACCAAACTTTACCGACAACACATATAAATCATATTGAACCTGTACCGGGCTCCGGAACCATAATACGGGGCCGATACCACAGGTTTCACATAATATTTCACTTTCAAAAACCTTTATATTTTTCAAAAAGCAATTTCTTTCAAAAATTCATTTCGCGGGTTTGGGACCTCGGAATTTGATTCCGGACATACGCCCAAGTTCCATATTTTCCTACGGACCCTTCGAGACCGTGAAATCACCGGTCCGGGTCCGTTTACCTAAAATGTTGATCGAAGTCAACTTTATTCATTTCAAAGCCAAATTTTATCATTTTTTTTTCACAGATTTTCACATATAGACTTTCCGGCTACACGCCCGTACTGCGCACGCAAATCGAAGTGATGCTGAAAGAGATTTTTAAGGCCTCGAAACACAGAATTTTCACTTTAGTTTGTTTCACATTTTAAGTTCAAAATTAATTAATTGACCTCAAAATCGGAACTGGGCCAAAACAATTACAAAATGGCCCAATTTTCAGCCCAATCTTCTTTTACCAACCTAAGTCCATCCCCTCCTCACTCCCTGGAACAACCCTAATAGATACACATTAGGAGAGGACCTAATTTGGAATTCCCCCTTGAAGAAGAACGACGGACTTGGAGCTGACACCCAATTACTCCAACCTAGCAAAACACTTTCCCTGACCCCAACAAAGAGAACGACTCTATCTTCATCTCTAAGAAAAAATAAGCCGCCTACCACATCTAAGGAGAGACTTCACTCTCTCTTTCACTTGAGAGACAGCCGTCGACCCATAAACATATTTCTTCTCGGATCTGGAGGTTTTTCATCCTCAATTTTTTCCACTGTTTCCTGAGATTATATAGATAACAGATGAAAAAGAAAGAGGAGGATTCTGTTGTTAAGCTAGTTTATGTTTGAGTTTCTAAAGATAAATCCGAACATATGCACTTTAAATTCCTCTATCCAGTTTTCGTTTTCGAAATTTGTTGAAGTCAAGGTCGATTCGAGTCGCGTTCGAAGGCTCCGTTCGATTTTCCGGTCGAGCTCAGGTCCCTGTTCATGTTCATACACCATCACCGTAATTGAAAAGAGACCTACTCATTGAGCAAGAACAGCTCCATTTTCAGCAGAAAATCCAGCAGCTCCTAACCAAAATGGAATAAATCAAGTGAAGCTTTTTGTTGAGTCCGGTTGCCTTCTTTGAGAGCTTCGTTTGAGTTTGTCGGCGAGTCTGTCCGGTCGAGTTTTGGAGAAAGATCCATGGCCATTAGTTTCGTAATATTGCACATCCGTCAATAAAGGTCCGATTTCTCTATAGTCATCCCAAATTCGGGTGCACATTTCATGTGACCTGACCACAACTTCGAACAATAATAAAAATACACATGATGTAGATCGTGAGTATGGTTTCCGTGACACGATTTGCAACGTGTACAAAAATATATAAGTGTATGACAATCGTGACTTTTTCCAGAAATAACTCCATAAATAAATAAAAGCGGTTAGAAAGTTAAAATGAACAATAGGTTTAAAACATTTAATAAATCAGATAATTGGGCCAATTATTAATAATTGAGCGACTGTGCTAAAACCACAGAATTCGGGAGTGCCTAACACCTTCTCCCTGGTTAACAGAATTCCTTACCCGATCTTCTGGTTTCGCAAACTTTAAAACAGAGCAAAATTTTCTCGATCTGGGATTTAAAATAAACCGGTGACTTGGGATACCAATAATTATTCCAAGTGGCGACTACAAATAAATAATCTCATTTCGATTAATGTCACTTAAACTGGGAAAACTCCTTATTGCCCTTCGGGAAAAGGAGGTGTGACAGCTCTAGCGACTCTACTGGGGACAAGAACCCAGAATTTTTGGTTCAGGATTCAAAATTCGAGCTTAGAATAATTGTTATAGTTGGCTTTTGTTTATTATCTGATTTTCTACGTGTTTGAGCCTAATTTGTTAAATGCTGTTTTTTATCGCTTTGATATTGTTTGAACTGTATATAAAACTGTTACGAAACCCTTCTTCTCTCTGAGTCTTCTAAATCTTCTAAATCTTCCAGGGAGTGTGCGCTTCGCGTGGCTTCTTTTCTGTTAGAGTCATCTCCTAATTTTAGAACGAGGTTCGGACAAGTTGCAAAGCCGGTGAAGCTTCTGTATTCCCGGTACGCTGCCTACCCCCCCCCCCCCCCCTCCCAAGTTGTCCGTTTGGGTAAGCCAGGTCTAGTACAGTACACCCAAGTTTTAAACTTAGAATGACATAGCCTCATGCTGGATCCCTAGTAAGTACGTTTGTTTGTATCACGTGCATTTGACTTTGGGGACTCAACACAGGGGTTGGGTTCGTCTAGGACAGGTTTACCCCAACCTAAATGACCATCCTGATGCATCTTACGTACGCATTCTTCTCAAGAAAAGAAAGCGGAGAGGGTGACTGAATTTCACTCTTTATCATTCCTTACTACTCCTCAAATCCCATCAAGTGTTGTCTTATTTCCCAAGCCACTACTCAATCCTCCTTTTCTGATTGATTGAAAGTAGCAAGGAAAGACCGTGTGAATCAGCAAGGACCATGAAAAGTAAGAAATTCCGCATATTTTGTCCAATTCAAGGTGAAAAATGGGGTTGCTCCCTCGGCCTTGCATTTCTGCCGGAGACGTCGCCAGTGCTATGGGCTTTGGCTTATGTAGATCAAAAATGATGAATGGGATTGTGGCACTCCACTCGTCGCCAATGCGGAAGCTTGCGCATTTGTTTGTTCCGGCAATAGGGAAAGAAAATAAAAAAAAAGTAAATCGAAATAAAAAAAACAAGAGTGAGAGGTAGGTATTTGAAATTCGAAACTCTGCGAATATTTGAAAAAAAAGAGAAAGAAATAAGCCAATATTTTCAAAAGCAGCCATGTTTCCTCTGTTCCGTCAAAACTGACCGAACTACGCGGGTCTGATTCTCACCGGAGGTGAGATACGTAGGCAAATCTCATCGGTTCCGGCCCCCAATTTTCAAAAAATTTAAAAAATATTTTTCTTTACTTCCTTCTTTAGAAAAATATTTCTTTAAGACCACAATTTTCAAAAAATACAAAAATATTTTTCGTTACTTCCTTCTTTAGAAAGTCTTTCTTCTAGACCCCAATTTTTAAAAAAATACAAAAATACTTTCTTTTAACTTATTCTAAAAATCTAAAAATATTTTTATTCTTCTTTCAAAAATTGAAAAGAAAATTCAAGATTAAATTATATTTTCTTTTTTCTTTAGAAGTATTTTCTTTCATAAAATTCAAAATAAAAGTACAAAAATCCAAAAACATTTTCTTTCTTGTTTAGAGGTCTTTATTTCGAAAATTTCAAAAAAATAAAACGAAAAAAATGAAAGCATTCAAAATCCAAAAAATATTTTCCTTGTTAGGAGCTTTTACGTTTTGATTTCTTAAAGAGCAAAACATGAGTTAGTTTATTTACTTTATAACGATGTTCCCGAACTACGCAAGATCTGATTCATGTTCTCACATGATACGTAGGCAACCCATATCAGGTTCGCTAAAATGATTATGGAAAAAAAAATGAAAAACAAAAATGAAAAAATGATGATAATAATAAGGACCGACTGAGTCCATTCTAACGTGTCTTTTATTTTGAATTGTGAAGAAAGTTCGAGGTGGTCGGTTTGTGGTAAGCCGGCAACACAAAATCCAAAGAAAAAAATGACAACTGACATCGAAGTTGTTCCAAGCAGTCATGAGATTCAGGGTCAGAGGGTTCAACATGAGTTACTGTGGTTGAAAAAATAGAGTACTGAAACAAAAAAGGACTGAAATGTGTCAAGCATGGGCCAACGGCCAAGGACCGCCCTTTTCTTCTCATGGTTTTCCAAAGTTCACACTCATCTCGACTACTGCCATTCCGGTCTCATTGTCTGATCAATCATATCCACTTGGGTCCAGTCCTTATCCCAACTATACGACTACAGCTGGAACTTCTGTTGCATGCTTTCAAAGTTTGCCATTGACAACCAATCAGACAACCACCACTGTTATGCTCGTCTTCACCATCCCGCAACCGCTGATGGTGCAAAGGAAAACTCATGAGTCACAATTTGCTACCCAGCAAGAGCAGTACCATTCTCCTAAGTACCACTCGTACTTGTTTGATCTTCCTGCAAACATTAAGAAGCCTGCCCGAAAGATGGCACAGGAAGAAATGACCCTAAGTGTTACATCCCGTACTTTAATATTAGGATAATTCGTAGTAACCCATATGAGCTTGAAGGGATTAAGACCCTTCATAAGATTTTAGCGGATTTGTGACTATATTATTATAAGACCCCGAAATTTTAACAACCTTTTAAAAATAAGTAAAGAAAAATAACATTTGGCTAGCATTATCCTTGTGAACGTTTAAAACATAACTAGCAAGTTTATTTGTTAGAAATACAAACTTTCTTAGTTGCACTTTTACTGAAAGTTAAATTGTCCTTCAACGCCCCATATTTCTGAAAAATTCATATTACACCTATCTTCTCGGGCATGATATTTGTAGCTACATTTTAAGAGTTCTAATGTTGGAGTTAGACATAATTTTAAGCAACATATTAGAGTACTCCTATCTGTATCCCATATTAAAAACAAAATCTATGAGACAACGAGCCTGATTCTTCAATTTGCAGCCCTGTATGTATTGAATTTATATGATACCGTTATATACATTTGATATGATATTTTGAGTGGAATATTTTTATAAAAGTTTGAAAAATATGATTTTATGTAGTTATTAATATTACTACTTTCGAATATGTTTTAAATTATACAAAAAATACGAGAAAGCTTATGAGATTTTCTTTAAAGATAGAAATTATTGTTTTGCACAAAAAAAAGGTTATCTTTTTACCATTTTAAGAATTTAGTGTACGAGAATTTACGCTCTTTATATGAGATTAGAAAAATTAGAAGTTGAGAAAATCCGTGCATTTTTTACATGGATGTTTTAATGAAATAATGGTGTATGTATTTATTTTGTATGGTATCACATGACCATGATAGTAAAGTATATTATATTATGATATATAAAGTGTGTTAAAAGTGAATAGTATTTTGAGTAATTCGAGATATTTTTTAATTATGTGGGTAATTAATTAATAGATAAAGACTAACCCTCCCATGTGGCAGACCCACATGCTAATTAAAGTGACTCACCATTTTAATTGAAAGATGGCACTTTGAGAGGATTGCTTCCGGGTTATTTGGGTCTTTCTTGTTTTTGTTTTGACGAGTTTGGTCGTGTTTATGTTGATATTAGTGAGGTATTGGCAACGGGAAGGAGCGTTCACAAGACGCTTATAGAGATTATTGTTGGCACTGTTAGCGAAGATTTGATGGTAAAATCTATATCTATATAATTTTATAATTGAGGGGCATTGGGGAGGTGATGTGGCATGCTCTAAGCACAGAATTCCCAGTTATCGTTTTTCTCAAATTCTTGGTATTTTCCCCTTTATTTTGATTTATGTGATATTTGTAAAAGCCCAAAAGACACCACTGTAAACGTTCGGTCCAGACTACAAGAATCCGAAAAGTTACGACTATTACCCAAACGAACAATTAAAGAAACATTTCAGTTACAAATCAATTTTTTTTTAATACTGAAGATACTTACTAATTTTATTACAACATTTATTGTACTTCACAATATCACAAATGAAGCTTTTCAGTTACTCAAAGGAACACGACCAACCAACTGTGATTTTTTCCACGGTATTTGGATCTATGGACTATGACGATTCATTTACCTTTTACAATTCATGTTTCTGCAATTAATTCTACCATGTTTACCGCCATGCTTTCTGTATTTTCTAACTTCATTACTGCTCCTGAAGCCTGAAGGTATTATTAACTTACTCTATTTTCTCTTGTAGAAGAACCTATAAATATGCTTAATCACGTATTACATTAATTTCCATGTTTTTGCTTTGTTGTTTCTCTATTTGAAAGTCCATTGACTTTGCATTTGTTTGTTATTCGGCGCTTGACCGTTAAATTGAACACAGCTTTTCATTCAAGAAGATTTGAGTATCTCATTAACCTTTATGGCTTAACTCAAACTGAAACAATGACGACACAATGACGACAGAAAAAGAAAAAAGATTTAATTTGAGATGAATTAAAGGAGGGGCGGTTATTTTCTCTCGGCGCATTTTTAGCAAGGATAGCTAATGTGCGCGGAAGACGGTGGCTAGCCGGAAAACGAATCGGAAACCTAATTCACAAACAACACTGACGAAGGAAATTACTGAGGATAATTCGAATCGCATGGTTACGCCTGAATCTGGAGTGATACAACATTTAGCTCCGGTTCAATTGGTACAATGGATGCCAGGTATGGGTAGTGCGCCGACAATCATGCAAGCACCGCCGCCGAAGGAAATTGAAACTACAAAAGTGACAAAGAACAATTTGAACACAGCAGCAAGGAATTGACCTATTCTACTGGATCTGGAGAAGAGAAGAGAACTATGACAGATGTGGTCAAAGGCAATAGAATAATACAACAAGGGATGCAGCTCAAATTCTATCCACCTGAGGTAAGAGATGGAATTAAAATCGTGAAGCTCAATCAACAAGAAATGGAGCAGCAATGTAAAAAATGGGAGACAACACTCATAGGGTATGTTATGGGAGGAAACCCTACCTTCAAAGAGATGCTGAAATTTGCTTATGGGGTGTGAAATTCAGTTACTACTCCTACGGTACTACTGCATGATGATGGCCACTTCATCTTTAGATTTGATTCAATTGAGGATAAGCTGCAGATTATGGAAAAGGGACCATATACCTTCAACAATAGACCAATGATTCTAAAGAATTGGGAACCTGAATTTGATATGGACAAGGAGCCTATGCGAGTGATGCCAATGTGGGTCACACTACCAGGACTACCTATCCAATGCTGGGCAGAGGAAAATTTGGGGAGAATTGCAAGTTGTTTAGGTAAACCAATATGCACTGACAAACTCACAGCAAATTGTGAGAGAGTATCATATGCTCGTGTGCTGATAGAAATGGATATAACACAGCCATTTTCTGATGAACTGCACTTAGAGCTGTCTGATGGGAAAGTGAGGGTGCAAACAGTGGAGTATGAATGGATACCAAAATTTTGCCAGGAGTGCAACCAATTTGGTCATCTAAATGGGGAATGTATACTAGAAAAATAGACAGCAAGACCAGTGCAAGTGAAGAAGGATAAAAAGCAGAGATGGGTGAGGAAAAGTAAGACAGATACAGCAGAAATGGGTGAGGAGAATGAAACAAATGTTGCTGAGAAAGGAACACAAGCAGAAGTGAATACACAGCAGGAAAATCAGGAGGTTCAAATCCAGATTGGAAACAGAGGCAAACAGGCTATGATTTACCATGGTAAATCAAATATAAAGAACCAACTAACCATTGATTATGAAGAGCTGACAAGAAGGAATAAATATACAACATTGAGGATCCAGGAAAATGAACCACCTGATCAGCAAGGAGGTAGTGCTATACAGGGGATTACCAAAGGGCCTACTCCAGATTCCCCCCCCCCCCCCCTCCAATATGATATTTAGTACATGGAATATTAGAGGACTAAACAAGACCTCTAAACAGAGGGAGTTTAAAGACTTCCTTCTAGAGAATAAAGTTGATTTAATAGGATGTTTGGAGACTAGAGTAAAACAAAGAAGAGCAAAGGATATACAGAAGAAATTTGGTGGAGATTGGAAAGTAATAGATAACTATAATGATTCTCCTAATGGTAGAATTTGGCTGTGTTGGAAAGGATCAACTGTAAATGTAGATGTCAAGCAGATAACATCACAAATGATCCACTGCCATTTAAAAGATAAAAACTCTGAATTTCAGAGTGATGTAACAATTGTGTATAGTCTTCATACTATAGCAGATATAAGAGATCTATGGAACCAGTTAAGGGATATCAGTGCAAGAACTAATGGCCCTTGGTTGATTATAGGGGACTTCAACAGTGTCCTATCAGTGGAAGATAGAATTAATGGGGCTCCTGTTCATCAGAATGAGGTGGTGGATTTCAAACAATGTATCTCAGATATTGGAGTAGGTCTGATAAACAAAAAAGGGATGCAATTTTCATGGAGTAATAAGAGAGGGGCTGAAGAAAGGATCTATAGTCATATAGATTGGGCATTTGGTAATGCAGATTGGTTTGGGGTGTATATTGAAGCAGTCTATTTGGTACCTGGATGTTCTGACCACACACCAATCATCCTGAATACAGAAGTTCAAAGAATGAAGATGAGGAAACCATATAGATTACTGAATGTAATATTACAACAGGAAGAGTATAAGACAGCAGTGAAGAATATATGGAGACAAAATATACAAGGATGCACAATGTATGCCATTTGCAGGAAGCTTAAACTACTGGAGCAACAAACAAGAGGAATACAAAGACAATATTCATCAGTGGAGGAAAAACTCAAACAGATGAAGGAGGAGCTGAAAGGAATACAACAGAAACTCAATGAAAACCTATTGAATCCACAGCTAATAGAGCAAGAAAAGGAAATATTGAGGCAAATGGAAAAATGGGATGCAGTACATGAGAAGGTATTAAGACAGAAGTCAAGGGCTATATGGATCAATCATGGGGATTCTAATACCAAATACTTCCATGCTCAATTGAAGGCTAGACAGGCAAGAAATAGAGTCACATCTATTTGTACAGAGAGAAATGAAAGGTTGACTGAACCTCTGCAGATCCAACAGGAGTTTATTCAGTTCTTCAAGAAGCTACTAGGAGAGGCAACACCAGTGATGCCTGGAATTGATGTTAACATAATCAGAGATGGCCCCTGCCAATCAATGGCACAACAACAGCAAATGATAAGGATAGTAACAGATGAGGAAATCACAAGGGTGGTACAAGAACTACCAAATGATAAAGCACCAGGAATGGATGGATATCCAGCAGAATTTTTCAAAGAAAACTGGAAGATATTGGGTGATGATGTGATACAAGCAGTAATGCAATTCTTTGAAACAGGGAAGATGCTTAAAGAGATCAATTGCACCACACTCACACTCATACCTAAGGTGACAAATCCTAACTATGTAAAAGAATTCAAACCTATTGCTTGTTGTTCTACATTGTACAAAATTATAGCAAAGCTGCTTACAAATAGACTGAAGCTGGTAGTAGACTATCTGGTGGGCCCTTCACAATCAGCATTCATAGAGGGAAGAAACATCTTAGATAATGTAATTCTAGCTCATGAAATAATCAAGGGGTACAATCAGAAAACAGTGTCACCAAGATGCACAGTCAAGGTAGATATTAGAAAGGCATATGACTCAGTGGACTGGAATTTCCTAAGGGCTCTTATGCTGGAACTTGGGATACCTGGGAAAATGGTAAAGCTTATCATGGAGTGTGTTAGTACAGTCTCATACTCCTTATTAATCAATGGAGGATTAACATCAAGATTTCAAGCAAAAAAAGGATTAAGACAAGGTGATCCAATGTCACCCTATCTCTTTGTCTTGGTGATGGAGTACCTGAATAGAGCTTTGAAGCAACTGAAAACAAATCCTTTTTAATTACCACCCCAAATGTGCAAGATTGGGAATAGTCCACATCTGTTTTGCAGATGACCTGTTAATGTGCTGTAGAGCTGACAAGGTGTCTATTGAACTTATGATGAAGCAATTTGAAAAGTTCTCCACAGCTTCAGGATTACAGGCAAATATGGAGAAGAGTTCTTTTTATGTGGCAGGAATGTCTAGTCAGCACAAGCAAGAGATACTAGAGAAGCTGCAGTTCACAAGTGGTGAAATACCATTCAAGTACCTAGGAGTTCCATTATCCTCAAAGAAACTTAACATTAGTCAATGCATGCCTTTGGTGGATAGGATTGCAGCAAGGATCAGATGCTGGACAACAAAGTTTCTATCTTACGTAGGGAGGGTCCAACTAATCAAAAGTGTGCTATTCGAAATGCAAACATACTGGGCACAAGTCTTCTTGATACCAAAAAAAGTTCATGATCTGGTAACAGGGCTATGCAGGAATTTCCTATGGCATGGAAGCAATGAAGGAAGAAAAGCTCCTATAGCATAGGACATAATCTGCAGACCAAGAACAACAGGAGGACTGAACATTGTAAACTTCTATATGTGGAATAGAGCAGCATTAGGAAAGTTGATATGGGCAATTACACAGAAGAAGGACAAATTATGGGTTAAGTGGATACATATCCACTATATAAAGAAGAAGGAGATTGACAACATGGAAACCCCCAAGCAAGCTAGCTGGGTGGTAAGGAAAATATTTGAAGCCAGAAAATGGCTAGCCACTGGAGTTCAAGAACTAAAACAGTACATTGTACATGGGAAATATACCATCAGAAAAGCTTACCATTCATTCATGCCGCAATACCCAAAGGTTAATTAGAAGACATTATACATGGCACAAGGTATGCTTCCTAGGCATCAGTTCATACTGTGGATGGCAATACAGCAGAGATTAACAACTGCAGACAGATTGATCAGATGGGGAATCCAAGTACCTGCAGAATATGCTTTGTGCATGACAAATGAAGAAGAAACTCATGATCACCTATTCTTTGATTGTTCATACTCAAAATTCATATGGAAACAGATTCTAAACCTGTTTGAAGTTGATAGACAGATAGGAAGATGGCAGGAAGAAGTCAACTGGATGACAACAAAAACAAGAAGCAGGAGTACTAAGTGGCAGATACTAGGAAATGCCTTTGCTGCAACAGTATACCACACATGGATGGAAAGGAACATACGAAGGTTTCAACAAACTAGCAGAGAAAGTAAGGAAAGAGTTAGAGAAATTGTATTACAATTGCATATTAGAGGTGCTAGCAAATGTAAATGGAGAGATGTATTAGATAGGATAGATAGATATCCATGTTAGTAAAATGTTAAGTTCCAGTTGTGGAACTAAGGAGGAAAAATAGGCTATTTTTGTAAGACCCGACTCTAAAGTCCAAAGAGCGGGTGAATGTAAATATTTTCACTTGATTAAATAAAAGTTTTTACAGTTTAACCAAAAAAAAAACAATGACGACAAATTTTTGATAAAATATTTGAATCATTAAATTTACAACTATTATTATTCTTATGATCTTCTTGGCCTTCAAGGTATCCCGTGTCCGGAGTCTGTGATAACATGAATTTAAAGCCGAGAATGATTAGTGTCGAAATAGTATGAGAATGTATTTCGAAAAAGAATAATGTTTAAGAAAATCTGGCGTAAAAATATTTTTGGTTATTTTGGATGGCAAATAGTTCCAATGTGCCGTGAAAAGGGCTCAAGTCTGGGAGAAGTTGAAAAAGCAATGGACGAAAAGGAAGGGAATGAAAGAGAAAATGAAAGGGAAACAAAGAGAAAGAGGATACAAGAAATGAGAGGGAAGAAACGAAAAAGAATTGCTGAAGAGTCGAATTGCATCCATCACGTATGACCTCATATGTTTCTCTTTTTTTTCCCTATATATATTAAAAGCAGAAAATAAGAAAATGAAATTAATTAATTACATTTTCTTCTGAGTTCTTCCAAAAATAATTGCAGCATCCTAAATTTTGAAAAACAATTTAATTTGAACATTACATTTACTCATAATGATAAGCTTTTATGATTACACAAATATTATAACATGTTTAGGATCATAATTCCAACTTTCAAAAGTCCAATACTCCACAGATATTACAAAATACATAAGGCCTCAAGTTTTAAAAATTATTATTTCTTTCTTAAACTTCATCTCGCTTCCAATTATGCCAGAATAATCTAAATAGAGTGGATAAATTAAAATAAGAAAAGTTAGATAACATACTTACTAAGTAATATTAAATCTTTGTAAAAATTAAAAAAAAAATCTCGAGATTTCTAATTATGTCTAATTACCGTCATGCGAGAATAGGGCCTTCTCTATTTATCTTTTCTACCTTGCACATGAATTGCTTATTTATTTATTTGTATCTTTTCTCTAATAGCAGAAAGAGGCAAGTCGATATGTGAGTTATAGATTGGTTCTCAAATGATTCAGAAAGTTAGAAGCTTTGCTCTTTTAACCGTTGGTGTGTATATAATATGTCATGATAGTTATTCTAATACATCAATTGTACTATGATTTATGTTGTATTCTTGAGTAAGTTGGCAATGACACTACATTTTTTCCTTTTCTATTTTCTCCATCACGGCTGGTACCGCGCAAAGCGCGGATATATGTATATATATATATATATATATATACTAGTTGATAAATAAAATAGTGGAAGATTGTGTTTTTGTTAGTCCAGAGGTATTGTTTGAGTTTCTGAAACTGGATGATACTGTGATAAATTTAGGCAGCTCAAGGCATCATGTTGGATACGGTTCTGATATTTGGTCATTAGCTTGTGTAATTATTTCATTTCTGGTAAACCATTCGCTGAAGAGATGCAAATTATTTGAGTTATCTAGTTACTGCAGTTAGAGATGAAAAAGGTGTTGATTATGTTAGATGGTACATGGAATGGAGGCAAAAGATTATGATTCTAATTGAATATAGAATGGGGTCAGAATTTATTAATGTGAAGGAGATTCTCTTTAAATGCTTGGATTATAATCCAGCAAATACGCCACTCGCATCTGAACTGTGGAAACATTAAGGGTTCTTGTGATCAAATCTGAGCTTGACGAGGTAATAGACTTAAAGCAGGAAATGGAAAAGGAAAACATGTGGAATTGCCTAAAGCATCAAAACCTTTTTATATACATGTCAATTGTTTTGCCACCTCAGAATGTTGATGTGAATGTACATCCAACAAAGAGAGAGGTAAGCCTTATGAATCAAGAATTTAAGATTAAGCATCTTAGCAACGTGACTCTAAAGAAGTCCGGTATAATCTTTCTCAAAAATATTATACGGATTTTTTCCTACTCCGATTTTGCCATCACGAGTTTTGTCGCAATAGTCGTGTGTTAGAAGGAATTGTCCAGAGAACTGGTTCAGGTATGTTAAGTCTATCCCTTCTTTTTTTTTTGGCATGATCGATACGACTAGGGGTGTTCAAAACTGATCCGAAATCGAAAATCGAACCGAACCGAACCGAACCGAAGCTTAATGTCTTACTGGTAACGGGTTAACAGCTTAACGGACGGGGAACAGATTGAAATTTAATTATTAACGGCTTATCGGTTTGGGGGCAGATTATTTAATTTTCTTAACGGATAATCCGTTAACCCGTTAAGAATATATATATAAAATTTATTTTTATTCATATATATTAAATATAAAAAAAACAAAAACCCTTGACCCTTCTGTAATTCTGTTCTAGTAGACCAGTACTCTGTGACATATATGTAGTTCATTTTTAATCCCCTCTCTTAGTCCCGTTCATTGTTCAGGCAGTTTAGATAAAGGTCAGGGAAAATGTGAAAAGTATGAACTGCATGAAAATGTTTTTTTTACATTCCGATATGTTCTTTTGTGTACTGCAGAATATTATATTCTTCAATTGCTTATTAATTTGGAATTATGAGTCACAAATAGGAAATTTTATCTGAACTTGTGGTCTCTGCTTTAACATTAAATTATATTGTTTTAGTATATGCTCATGATTATGGGGAAACAATAAGCTTCCACAACAAACAGAGAAGAACCATCTGATCTGTATGGATAAATTGTACTGTCTAGCTAACATGAAGTTTTAAATCTTGCCAATGATACCATCTACCTTCGAATTTATGCCCTTAAATTGCTGCAAATGCCCCATAAAGGTTATCTTGCTACTATCTCCCATTCTATTGTCATTTTTTTGTAGCGTACAATATAGGTTGAATTAGGCCGATAAACCGTCCGATAACCGCCCGATAAGAAGTAAACCGATACCAATCTAGCGGATTAATACATTTAAAAGCCGAAAAGGTATTGCAGGGGTTGACAGGTCTGGGGCGTGACACAAAGACTAAAAAGCTTAGACCAACAGTTGAAAAACATGCAGGGGTTGGCAGGTCAAAAGAGTATTGCCTTCAAGGATCTATGTATGTTCCTCGATGTTAGTTTGCCACTTGGTTTCAAGATCCCCAAATTTGAAAAGTATGATGGACATGGAGACCCCATAGCTCACCTGAAAAGGTATTGCAATCAACTAAGAGGTGCGGGAGGAAAGGAAGAATTACTGATGGCTTATTTTGGGGAAAGCCTTACGGGTGTAGCCTCCGTGGTTTATGGGTCAAGACACATCTTGCTGGTATGTATGGGATGGCATGGACTAGGCCTTTGTCAAACAGTTCTAATACAACATCGACATCGCTCCAGACCGCAATTCCCTATTAAACCTGAAGAAGAAACCAACTGAAAGTTTCAGGGAATATGCCATTAAATGGAGAGAGCAAGCGGCTAGAGTTAAGCCACCCATGGATGACCACGAGCTAATCACTGTCTTCCTTCAGGATCAAGAACCAGATTATTTTCAAAACATGATGTCCGCAGTGGGCAAATCCTTCTCGGAAGCAATCAAGATTGGGGAAATGGTTGAGAACGGCCTCAAGACAGGCAGAATTATAAGTCAAGCAGTTCTCAAAGCCGCAACTAAGACTGTCCAGATTGAATATGATAATTTTAGAGACACGAATGAGAAGGATGAAGTAACCATGATGACAACAGGGTCGAGAAGAGGTCCCAGGAGAACATCTCGAAGGTATGAGCAGCCTCACCAGGTTTCCCATGACTCCCCTGAGCACTACTATCCACCTCAGAACTCACAATACTCTGTTGCTCCACCTCAGTATGTTGTCCAGCCACCAAAACACCCCAGAAGGTGAGCAAGAGCATCACAAAATCTCCACCAGCCTCCACAAAATTTTCAAGTTCCCTATAACCCACATCCAAGCCAAGGATATAGAGAGGAACAGAGGTTGAAAGATAATTTTACACCAATAGGAGAGTCTTATGCAAGCTTGTTTGAGAAATTAAAGCATTATGACATGATTGCACCTATTCCTCCAAATCATGTGGACCCACGTGCAAGAAGCTTTGAACCTTCTAAAAGGTGTGAATACCATTCCAATGCCCAAGGGCACAATGTTGAAAGCTGTCGGGATTTGAAAAGAGTGAAAGGATGATCCAGGAAAAATTGATTGTGATCCAAGACAGTGACACCCAGAATATCGTGCAGAATCCTTTACCTGCACATGATGATGCACACTTTGCGGGGATAATGCCTGGTGACAGGGAGTATGAAAATCCTCCCGGGAACTTGCTGACTGAAGTTAATGATTTTGAAATTGGAGAAGGCTCTACTGATTCTGATGAGCAAATTTGCGGCTAAATGTCAAGCCTAGCAATTAGAAAGTCATTCCTTCCTCGCTAGGAAGGAATCTTGGTAGCTTGTTTTGATGTTTTTTTCTATTATCTTGGTTATTTAAGGGTTGTCATCCAAATTTTATTTGTTTTATTGAGTCAAACCCTTCTATCTCTCTATTCTGTTTGTGTGAGTCTTGTTTGTCTGTTTTGTTGCTATTTTCAATCTGGGTTATTTTAGGGTTGTAACTCGGATTTTAGGTTGTTTGTCTTGTTGATTACTCAATAAAATAGAGTTTTTCCTTTTGTGTCATTCCATGCTCAGTTCTTTTCCTACTAATTTTAGTGATATGACATGCATGCAGAAATTTTTGCCAGATGTTAAAAAATTGATTTAAGCTTGAATTAGATAACTGAGAACAAGACTTTTTTGAGGATAAATAAAGAGTTGAAATGCTTGCGAATTAAGGTCGAGTAAAATTCACCTTCAAATCATTGTGAGGATCGGGCTTGAGGATGTTTAATCAATTGAAGCTTGGTCGAAAGATTGACATTAATGGATGGAAAGTGTCTTTCGACCACGACACACCAAGAAGATAGACATATTGATCAATGCTATGATCACAAAAAGATAATATGTTTGGCGTTCTCGAGGCTGGAAGGCCCTTTTTATGCTACCCATACGCTTTATATTCTTTGTTACCCCTTTTGAGTCTGTGTTATTTTCTTTGACCAGCCTCTTTTGGAATCAGGTTTAGAGTCAAAAGTCCAAAAAAAATGAATAAAATATAATAGCAATAGAGGTCCATGCCCCAAGAGTAAAAATTAGGGCAGCTCTTTGAAAGTTCAAGTGAAAAAGAAAAAAAAGAAAATAACTGTCGAAGGTCCATGCCCCCCAGAAGATAAAGCTGGGGCAAACAAAAAAAAGAAAAAAAAAGAAAAGAAAAGGAAAAAAGACAGAGGAACAAAAAGAAAAATTATAGTTAGGTTAGATGTTTGAACTACGTTCGACCTGATTCCTTTAAAAAGGATACGTAGGCAGCCTTACACGGTTCGGTTCAACCAAATAAGAATTCAGAAGAAAAACAAAAAGAGTTCCAAAAAATCCCCGATACCTGAAACTGGGGCAAAGATTTTGTTTCACTTTTGAAAGAGTATTCCAAGAGTTGTACGTCTACAACCCCTCATTTTGAGTCTACTTTGAGCCTTCATGCCGATCTTTCTTTCCAATCCTATCCAAAACCCTTCCAAATAAAGACCTCCCCATATTCCTTCAAGAATGCCAAGAGACGCATGCAATGAGCAGCAGTTGTCACACGATATAGAACACTGTCAAGTTGCTCACAAAAGAAAAAAGAAGGGGAAGAAAAAGAAAAAAGAAAAATGAGAGAGTCTTACTAGTGAAAACCCTCATGGGCACTATAAGGCGAAGGTAAGTAAAGATAAATAAATGAGAGAGACTTGATGGTGAAAATCCCTCGGGGCACCACTAGTCGAAAGTGAGATGTGAAGCTGATGCAAAGAATTGGCACAAACAAGCCCGACTTCAAAGGTCATAAGAATGGTAAAAGGGAAGATTGAATTAGTTTGATAGATTGGTCGTTATGTCTGAAATGCATGCATGATCATTAAGACTAGTTATTGAAAAAAAGAAAAAAAACTCCTTCTATCCTTCCAGACAGGGGCATTTCTTGTCAAAACAAACAAGAAAAGATTTCAAAATCTGCTACCAGCTTTTTAATTGCACAAAGTAAATTTTGCCAGCATACTCAGGTGTTACAGTCAACATGACTTGAGGATTCATGCAAAGGTTTCCCCCAACAGACTCTTGTCAGCCTACTTGGCGCAAGCAAAGATAACTTGTGATTCTCTCTGACAGACAAATGGCTCAAAAGCAGGACGTCATTGAAGATATCAGAAAAAGTCACCTGAGCAAAGATCTCCAGTCGGGATAAGGCTGATTGAGCCATAAATACAAATAGTAATGGGTGTGAAACAATCAGGGTTGATGCAGAGCAAAAGTGTCACGACCCCAACCCCGGTCGTGATGGCGCCCAACACACTGCTAGGCAAGCCCGACCATATAGACAACCTTAACCAATTAATCACAATGCATGAATAAATTAACATAGCTGAATTACTAAGTCAAATGCTGAAATCCTAAAATAGATTCGAACATACGGAAAACCCAAAATATGAAATGACCACACAGCCCGAAGAATCCGGTGTCACAAGTCTGAGCCTCTAATACATGAGTATCAACCTACTACATATCGTTCTCTAGAAATGCGGAAATAAAATAAATAGGATAGAAGGAAGATCAGGACTGCGAACGTCAGATGCAGCTACCTTGAAACTCCCAGGTGTGATGCTAGGCAGAGAAGTCCTCACTCAGCTCAGTAGTACCTGGATCTGCACGCAAGGTGCAGGGAGTAATGTGAGTACTCCGACCCAGTGAGTAATAAACATAAATAAAGACTGAGAATAAGAAATCCTGAATAGGCACAAAGTAATTCTATAAATACAGCAACTTGAACCCGGTAGCATAAAAATCAGTAAAACAGTGAAAAACAATTATAGAAATATCACATCAGATAAAGGGATAAATGACAATTAAGAATATGCAATGCAACACATAGACCGGTACTCTCCAGTACCCGCTGTGGCGTGCAGCCCGCTCCATTTATTTATCGTCGACGGTGCTCATTAGGGGTGTGCAGACTCCGGGAGGGGCCCCTTACAGCCCAAGCGCAATAATAAGCCATATCGTGGCACCAACTAGGCCCTCGGCCTCATATCAATATCAATTTCATACCGCTGCGGCGCGCAGCCCGATCCCATACTCAGTCCAAAATCACATAAGCCTCTCGGGCACATTAATATAGAAATATTCAGCCCAAACTTTATTTAAAAATATTAGTTAAGTTTCTAGTTTGAGAAAAGTGGCTAAGTTTGCAAAACAGTATTAAATTCTAGGACTGAGTTCAATGATATGTAGAAATGGTAAGAAACCAGTAACAACAATCCCTGAAGGATTTAATCAATTGGCACGAAGCCCAAATATAGCAATCAGCTCAATTAAAATAATAATAAGTGAATTTCAGTCAAATACGCAGTATATTCATCTACCGGGACGGACCAAGTCACAATCCCCAATGGTGCTGTACCCCACGCTCACTACCCGGCGTGTAAGTCACCTCAATATAGCACTACGATGTGCAAACACGGGGTTTCAAACCCTCAGAACAGCATTTACATCTATTACTCACCTCAAGCCGGCCAAAATCCTAGCTCGCTATGCCCTTGCCTTTCGAATTGACCTCCTCGTGCACCGAATCTGATCAAAACCACAACGAATACGTCACAATATGCCAATGGGACAATTCCCAATTGAAAATAATCGAAAATAGCGGAAATCTCGAAATTAGCGAAACCCGAGCCCCGGGCCCACTTCTCGAAAATCAAAATTTTTACCATCAACGGATTCCTCATCTCGCCACGAGTCTATACATACAAAGAACACCAAAATCGGAGTCCAAGTGACCCCTCAAGTCCCCATTTTAGCTCTCTTAAGTTTCAAGCCCTAATCACCATTTTTGTCTATTAATTCCTTGAGTTTTCCGCTCTAATCTATGTATTTACACCATAAAATCGTGTTTTAGACTCAGAAATCCTTACCTCAAAGAAGTCCCTTGATTTCTCTCTTCCAACTCGCCCAAATTCTCCAAGTCCGAAGTGAAAATTATGAAACCCTTCGAAATTTCGCGAAGGAGAAATAAAACATCACTGACCAGTTATTTCCGCATCTGCGGCTCCTTAGCCGCATCTGCGACTTCCATTTTTGCGGTTAAGTGCCGCTTCTGCGGAATAAAATCGCTTCTGCGGTGACAAGACCGCTTCTGCGGATCAAGCTTCGCATTTGCGGATTCCTTCGTTTTGTCGCATCTGTGACTTCGCAGATGCGGTCAGCCTATCCGCTTTTGCGATCCCTGCCGCTTCTGCAGCTAACATCTCGCTTCTGCGGTACCGCTTCTGCGGCCCCATTTCCGCAGAAGCGAAAATACCAGAAGCAGCTGCAATCTTCTTAAGTTCTCAAACCAAAACTCCCCGCCAACCATCCGAAATCACCCCGAGGCCCCCGGGACCTCAACCAAAAGCACCAACACCTCCTATAACATCATTCAAACTTGTTCCAATCATAAAAACACCTCAAACAACACCAAAACCATCATTTCTCATCGAATTCAAGCCTAAGTTCTTTAAGAACTTCCGAAATACGCATTCGATCAAAAACCTAACCAAATCACCTCCGAATGACCTGAAATTTTGCACACACATCCCAAATCACATAACGAAGCTACAACAACTCTTGAAATTCCATTCCGACCCTCGGATCAAACTCACATATCAACCGGAATTCGCCAAAATACTAACTTATCCTCCAATATCTGAATGGTGCGCTCGGCCTGTCCTTCCGTCTGAGGGTGAAAAGCTGTGCTCATCTGCACCTGAGTACCCAATTCTCACTGAACAGCCTGCCAAAACTGAGAGCTGAACTGAGTGCCCCGATCTGATATGATGAAAACTGGGACACCATGCAACCGAACAATCTCCCGAATGTAAATCTCTGCCAGCTTGAAGAATAAGTAGCGCAAACCGGAATGAATGCGCGGACTTGGTCAGCCTTTCTACAACCACCCAAATAGCATCAAATTTCTTCAAAGTCCGTGGGAGTCCGGTAACAAAGTCCATAGTGATCCTCTCCCACTTCCACTCAGGAATAACCATCTGCTAGTGCAAGCCACCCGGTCTCTGATGCTCATATTTCACCTGCTGACAATTAAGACACAGGGCTACATACTCCACGATATCTCCCTTCATCCTCCGCCATCAATAGTGCTGTCTAAGATCCTGATACATCTTCGCGACACCCGGATGAATGGAATACCGCGAGCTATGGGCCTCCTCCAATATCAACTTCCGAAGCCTCTCCACATTGGGCACGCAAATCCGGCCCTGCATCCTCAACACACCATCATCCCCAATGGTCACATCCCTGGCATCATCATGCTGCACCCTGTCCTTAAGGAAGAGCAAATACGGATCATCATACTGACACTCCCTGATGCGGTCATACAAGGAAGACCGAGAAACCACACAAGCCAACACCCGACTAGGTTCTGAAATATCTAGTCTCACAAATCGATTGGCCAAGGCCTGAACCTCGATTGCAAATGGCCTCTCCTCAACTGGAATGTATGCCAAGCTTCCCATACTCACCGACTTTCGGCTCAAAGCATCGGCCACTACATTGGCCTTCCCCAGGTGATACAGAATAGTAATGTCATAATCCTTAAGTAACTCTAACAATCTACGCTGCCTCAAATTCAGATCCTTTTGCTTTAACAAATGCTGAAGACTGTGATGATCAGTGAATACCTCATAAGATATGCCATACAAGTAATGCCTCCAAATCTTCAATGCATGAACTATAGCAGCTAGCTCCAAATCATGAACGGGGTAGTTCTGCTCATGGGGCTTCAACTGACGAGAAGCATAAGCAATAACTCTACCCTCCTGCATCAAAACACAACCTATCCCAACTCTGGACGCATCGCAATATACCGTATAAGAACCTGAAGATGATGGCAACACCAATACTGGAGCTGTGGTCAAAGCCGTCTTGAGCTTCTGAAAGCTCTCCTCGCACTCGTCCGACCATGCAAATGAGACACCCTTCTGAGTCAACTTGGTCAAGGGCGATGCAATAGAGGAAAAACCCTGAACAAACTGGTGATAATAGCCTGCCAACCCAAGAAAACTACGAATCTCTATGGCTGGGGACGGTATAATGCACCGCCTCTATCTTCTTCGGATCAACCTAAATTCCCTCGCTGGACACCACGTGTCCCAAGAAAGCCACTGAACCGAGCCAGAACTCTCACTTGGAGAACTTTGCATAAAGTCTCTCCTCCCTCAATCTCTGCAATACAACTCGCAAATGCTGCGCGTGCTCCTCCTGACTACGCGAGTATACCAGAATATCATCAATGAACACTATGACAAATGAATCCAGATAAGGCCGAAATCCACTGTTCATCAGATGCATGAACGCTGCTGGGGCATTGGTCAGCCCGAAAGACATGACAAGAAATTCATAGTGACCATATCTAGTCCTGAAAGCAGTCTTATGAATATCTGAATCCCTGATCTTCAGCTGGTGATAACCCGAACGGAGATCAATCTTGGAGAACACCCTCGCTCCTTGAAGTTGGTCAAACAAATCATCTATGCGAGGCAGGGGATACTTGTTCTTGATTGTTACCTTGTTCAATTGCCTATAGTCGATGCACATTCTCATTGTGCCATCCTTCTTCTTCACAAACAGAACTGGTGCACCCCAAGGTGACACACTAGGCCGAATGAAACCCTTGTCCAGGAGCTCCTGAAGCTGCTCCTTCAATTCTTTCAACTCCGTTGGTGCCATACGATATGGCGGAATAGAAATGGGCTGAGTGCTCGGCACCAGGTCAATACCGAAATCAATATCCCTGTCCGGCAGCATGCCCGGTAGGTCTGCAGGAAACACATCGGGAAAATCCTTCACAACTGGGACAAAATCAATGCTAGGAGTCTCAACTTCAACATCCCTCACAAACGCCAAATATGAAAGGCGACCCTTCCCAACCATACGCTGGGCCTTCAAGAAAGAAATAACTCTACTAGGAATATAATTAGTCACACCACGCCACTCGATCCGCGGTACACCCGGCATAGCTAAAGTGACTGTCTTAGCATGACAGTCTAGGATAGCATGACACGAAGATAACCAGTCCATGCCCAAGATAACATCGAAGTCCACCATGCTCAATAGCAATAAATCAACTCGGGTCTCTAGACCCACAATAGTCACCAAACATGACCGGTATATATGGTCTACAACAATAGTGTCGCCCACCGGGGTAGATACATGAACAGGTAAGGCAAGACACCCTCGGGACGTACCCAAATGATGAGAAAAATATGAAAACACATATGAATAGGTAGAACCGGGATCAAATAATACTGAGGCATCTTTGTGACAGACTGAAACAATACCTGTAATGACAATGTCTGAAGCAATAGCATTTGTCCTACCCGGCATAGCGTAGAAATGAGCCTGGCCACCGCCTGATCGATCTCCACCTCTGGGACGACCCCTGGCTGCCTGATCTCCACCCTTAGCTGGCTGGGCGGGAGATGAAGTAACTGGAGCTGAGGTCGAGGGCTGACCCCTCTGCTGATGCTGTCTGCCCCCAAGGTGAGGGCACTGCCTCCTCAAGTGACCAAACTCTCTGCACTCATAACAGCTGCCCGGTACTGGGGATGGGGACTGATGGGAACCCCTCACACTGGAGTGACTAACAGATGCACTCGGCACAGAAGAACCCTGAACTGATGGGGCATGAGATGAACTCTGAGCTGGAAGGGCGCTGAGTGAAGACTGACCCTGTTGGGGCCCATGATGACCACGGCCTGAAGATCCCCCACGATGCTCTGGACGATCCGACTGAGTAGGCCTGAAAGAGCGACCTCTACCCTACTGGAACTGGCCCCTCGAAGGAGCACCACTGTAACTGCCCGATCCACGAGGCCTCTTATCCTCCCTGTCCTCTCGCTCTCTACGGCGAACTGACTCGACCTCACGAGCGATATCCACCACCTCCTCAAACGTAGCACCCAGTACTCTCTCTCTAGTCATCAGAATACGAAGATGGTAGTTAAGGCCATCCATAAATCTCCTAATCCTCTCACGATCTGACGGAACCATCCAAGTAGCATGACGAGCCAATTGTGAAAACTTCATCTCGTACTGAGTCACTGCCATGTTCCCCTGTGTCAACCACTCAAACTGCCTATGCAGCTCCTCCCTGCGGGACTGAGGTACATACTTCTCCAGAAAGAGAGCGGAGAACTGCTGCCAAGTTAGAGGTGCTGCACCGGCAGGCCTACGCCTCTCAAAGTCTTCCACCAAGTAAGAGCAGCCCCCGTGAACTGAAAAGTAGTAAATGCCACACCACTCGACTCAAGGATCCCTGTCGTACGGAGCATACGCTGACATCTGTCAAGAAAACCCTGGGCATCCTCGCCCACAGCACCATCGAATGTCGGAGGCTGGAGCCTACCAAACCTCTCGAGACGACGCTGCTTATCGTCTGGCATAGCTGGAACCACGAAGCCCTGAGCTGGTGCCACCTGCTGAGCTGGAGGTGCCTCTGGTGTTTGTAGTCCCTGCACTCCCTGCGCAGGTGTGCGAGCAACGGGGGTCTGATTGCCTCCCCCGGCCTGTGAAGTAGCTGCTGTTGCTGTGGTGGCTGAGACTGCCTGAGCCAGGCCAGTGCAGACCGTTAATATCTGTGCCAAGGTCTCCTGAAGACCCGGAATCACGATAGGCACAACTGGTGCCTGAGCAGGTACTGCTGGATTATCCACAGCTGGAGCCTGATCCTGAGCTGGGCAACTAACGGATCAGCAGGTGCTGCCCCGGCTGCTCTACCTCTTCCACGACCACGACCGCGTCCACGGCCTCTGGCGGCCTCAGTAGGTGGCACTGGTGGTCCTCCGTCACGTACGGTAGCTTGTGTCTTCAATACCGGCTGTGGTTATTAATGGTGATGGGGTGGTCAGTAGTGGTAGTTGAGGTGGATGGGTATTGATTGTGGGTGAAAATGATGGTGGTCGGAGTGGTGGGGATAGTGGGTGGTGATGGTTGATAATGGTGGCGGTTAAGATTGAGGATGATGGTGGTGGTTGAGTATGGTGGTGGTGGTGGCATAATGGTAGTTGATAATGGTAGGTTGTGGCGGCAGTTAATAATGAATATGTGATAGCATCTTAATGAAATTAAGTCTCTGTTATGGATCTTAATCATACAGACCTATTCAGACCCATTAAGTGGTTGTGAAGTAAAAAAAATAAACACACTTATTGATCAAGATCTGAATAATTAAGATTCAGATTTTAAAAACAAACGCACTTAATGTCTGAGATCCGAATGATTAAGATTCAGACCTTTATTAAGTGCAAACAAATGAGGCCTAATGAGGCTTCATCAGCTTCAGCTTCTTCAAGTGGGCCTCTCCTTCATTGGGCATGTGTATTACTTCATGGGCTCCAATACCCCCCCTCAAGCTGGAAGGGGAATCCATTCCAAGCTTGGAGATAAAGGCATGTTGACTGCTACCTAAAAGGGGCTTAGTAAAAATGTCAGCCAGTTGAGAATGAGTAGAGATAGAGTGCAGATTAATGAGCCCAACTTTTAATGCATCCCGAACAAAATGTCAATCCACTTCAATATTCTTAGTACGCTCATGGAAAACAGGATTCTTGGTGATGTGTATGGCAGATTTACTATCACAGAAAACATCAACAGGGACAAGATCTGCCACACCAAGCTCAGCCAAGAGTCGAAGGACCCAAGAAACCTCAGCAACCAACAATCTGAGTTCCCTGTACTCAGCCTCAGCAGAGGATAAAGTAATGGTGGGTTGTTTCTTAGACTTCCAAGCAATGGGGCAGCTACCAAGAAACACAATAAAGCCACTAACAAACCTTCTAGAATCATAACAGCTTGCCCAATCTGAATCATAATAACCTTAGAGAGTAAAGTCAGGAGAATTACACAATAACAAACCAAGTGAAAGGGTGCCAGCCAAGTACAGCAAGACATGATAAGCAGCATTCAAATGGTCCAGTCGCGGGGCAGATATGTATTGGCTCAAATGTTGGACAGTGAATGATATGCCAGGTCTAGTATGTTGCAAGAAATTTAACTTCCCTACCAACGTTCTATAGACAGAGGGATCAGGCAGCAAATCTCAAGAATCAGCTGACAACTTAACATGAGGATCTTGGGGGGAAACAACAGAAGTAACAACAGAACAATGGAACTCAGAAAGAAGTTCCACAAGAAACTTGTGTTGATTAACCAGAAAACCATTTGCTTGCCTTACAACTTCAAGTACAAGAAAAAAATGAATTTCACCAAGATCTTTATCTTAAACTGATCATCTAAAAACTGTTTCAAGGCAGCAATTTCACATAAATCATCCTCAATCACCAGTATATCATCAACATAAATAGCTACTATAGTCAAGGAATTCACATGCAACTTCCTAAACAAAGAATAGTCATTAACACTAGGGTGAAAATCCTTAGACTGAAGAGCTGAGGACAACTTAGCATACCATTATCTAGAAGTCTATCTAAGACAATAGAGGTATTTATTAAGCTTACAGACTAAAAGAGTAGTAGAAGTAGAGGATTGAACAGTCAAACCAGGAGGTATTTTTGTATACACATCTTCTTCAAGATCCCCATATAGAAAAGAACTGTTAACATCAAGTTGGAATACTGTCCAATGTCTTTTAGCTGCTATGGACAGTAGACATCTAATGGTGGTCAATTTGACCACCGGAGAGAAAGTTTCAGTAAGTCTACTCCTTCCTGTTGACTATCCCCTCTAATCACCAACCTAGCCTTGTATCTCTCAATAGAGCCATCTGCCCTCTGTTTTATCTTGTAAACCCATTTACAAGGTATAGCTTTCTTTCCTGATAGAAGAGGTATTATAGTCCATGTGTTATTGGCATCTAAAGCTTGAAACTCCTTCATCATGGCCTCTTGCCAAGCAAGATTAGACACAGCTTGATGATAAAATTGAGGCTCTAGTAAGTAATTAACATCAGAAGAGGGTTTTGGCCCAGGAACAGGTGAAGTTTTGAAGAATGACAAATGAACTCAGTCATGGACCAGGTCCATCATGTGAAGCATACTGTTGGTCAACCTATACATGTGAGATGCACGTGAAAGAGATAAGTAACATTGATCAAGCAGCAATATCTCCTGAACTGATCGAAAAGGTTGCATATGGGATAAGGAGAGAAAGTCTCCTTATGAGAAGAGAATACAATCCAGATAAAAGATAGGGTTGGAGTTTGTGTTGTTCAAGGACTCAACTTCGATGGAAGATCAACAATTGAGTCTCAATCAAACTCTAATTACTAACTCATTAAATAACAGTGATTGTTCTCTTTTACAGGTATTGCACAAACGCAGAAGTTAAACTAAATTGAGAGTAAAAGAGCGAGGCAATTTTGGAAGCAATTTATGTGAGATTTAAGTGTGCATTCCTGAAGCTACTTGGACAAGATAGAAGAACCAATTCCATTGTGTCTTTCGTTTATTTTAGTTCAATTGTAGTAGGTGATTTAAACTTGTATCTTTCAGCTTTCATAGAAGCAATTGTATTAGGTACTTTGAGTATTCAAGTTAGAGTTAACTTGAAGTTGTCGCAACAGTTGAGGCTGTGTGCCACAACGGGATTGGAGTTTAATCCTTAGGTTTACAAGAGTTTTGTAAATGCTGTTTTGGCTCAGTGATTTTAGTGGAAGTTTGGGAAAATCCTACTGAGTAGTAGGTCGTGGTTTTTTCATCTTTTGAGCCAGGTGTTTTCCACGTAAAAATCTCTGTGTTCTTTATTTTCTGTATTTATTATTCCGCAAACAGCAGTAGTTAGTACACTTAGAAGAACCAGGTTCTTCTAGAGCGAAAATTGGGTACCACACAAATCACCCCCCCCCTCCCCTCTTGTGTGGTGTCGAAGCTTAAAACATCAGAGGGAAACACTTTAGAACCAGAAACAGAGGTTCATACATAATCATTAAGATAAGCAAAAGTTTTGGAGGGCCTACCGGATCTTCTAAGAGGAGGATTAGTAACACAAGATGGAACATCAGAAGTAGATATAGAGGAAGATGTAGAGATAGAAATAGCATCAGGAATATAATCAGGCATTGGCACATTATCGATAATAGAAGAAGGAGGAACTAGAGGAAACAAAGGGGCAGAAGTAGATGCATTAGAATAGGGAAATATGTGTTCATGGAACACCACATACCTTGAGTGAAAAATAACTGAGCTGGAGAGGTTGAGCAACTTATAGGCTTTATTACCAGAACTATATCCAATAAAAACATATGGAATAGTCCTAAATTTGAACTTATCTCTGTAAGGCTTAGGCACAACAGCAAAACATAAGCAGCCAAAAGCTTTCAAGTGTGCGAATGAAGGAGAGTAACCATGCAACAGCTCAAAGGTGACTTATTTTGAAGTAGAGGTGAAGGAAACTTGTTTATGAGGTATGTGGTAGTCAAAACACACTCACCCCAATATTTGAGAGGCAATTTTGATTGAAAGAGGAGTGCCCGGGCAGTTTCAAGAAGATGTTTGTATTTCCTCTCCACTATACCATTTTGTTGTGGTGTATATGAACAGGAAGTCTGGTGAAGGATACCTTGAGCAGAGAAAAAGGTTATAGCCTCATTACTTCCTCCCAACTCAAACGCATTATCTGATCTCACAATTTTAAAAGGAATAGAAAACTGAGTGCTAACCATAGCAATATAGGATTTCAAAATAGAAAAGGCATTGGATTTAGATGAAAGCAAGTGAGTCCAAGTGGCTCTAGTAAAGTCATCTACAATGGTCAGAAAATACTTAAAACCATTATAAGTTTGAGTGTGATAGGGTCCCCACAAATCTACATGAATCAGTTGGAAAGGAGTGGTGGAGTGAATGGTACTTTCAGGAAAGGGTAACCTTTGCTGCCTAGCCATGGGACAAACAGAGCAAATGAAAGACTGTTTATTAGGCAATTTATGAGAAAGAAAAGGAATATGCTTCATTTTAGCAAAAGGATCATGTCCTAACCTCAAATTCCATGCATGATCAATAGACAAGGTAGAAGTAGAAAGATTAGCACACACAGAAGGATATAGAAGAGAACTGCTCTTATTCATTATATCAACATTGGCAGTAATGGTATTTACAGAGGAATTAGAAGAAGAAGCATCTCAGTCACAATGATCATTAGACTGAAGAATGTAGAGACCCTTCTGAAGTCTACCAAGCACCACTGGCTTCTTCAGAAAAGGGCCTTGCAGCAAAGCACAAGCATAGGAAGTAAAAAAAAGCATTACATTTAAGATGAACAAGTAGTTGATTTAAAGATATGAGATTATAATGAAAAGAAGGAACAAGAAGGACATTAGGAAGAGATATGGTTAGAGAAAGATAAAGAGAACCAGTTTAATGGACTTTAACTTTGTACCCATTTGGAAGAGTCACAAGGTAAGGCAAAGGTAAGGGTCTAATATCAGTTAGTAAAGATTGGTTGGGGGTTATATGATTAGTAGCACCAGAGTCTATGATCCAAAAGTCATCCTCTATTTTAGAATAATTGCAAACATAAGAATCACAATTACTGAAAGCAGAAATACCTATCAGACCTGCAAAGTTTGTTGAACCAGATGGAATTTCTTGAGAGGCAGAGGACATCTTGGACTACTGAAGCAAATTATGTAGTTGATCATATTGTTCTTTTGTCAGAATGTTGCCCCCAATGTCAAGTGGAATCACCTTGGAGCTCTCAGAAGAAGAGTTATCAGTAAATCCCATATCAGGTGAATCAGAGACTTGAACAAATGCAGCTGGCCTTTTGAATTTGGAACCAAAGCCTGGAGGGTACCCATGCAGCTTATAGCAGTTTTCAGTCAGATGCCTAGGTTTCTTACAATATCTGCACATCAAACTAGAATTTCCCTTCTTAGCAGGTTCAAAATTTATCCTTGGAGTGGAAGGCCTTTGAACTCTAGTATTGTCCCTAGTAGTGTCAAATTTTGCCCTTGAATTCATAGGCTTCTGAACAATTATGCTAAAAGAGGCAGACTCTAGACTGAAAACTAAATTTGAAATTTGAACTTCAGCTTGGCTTTCATCCTCAATTAGTATTTGTAACGACCCGGCCGGTCGTTTTTAGAATTTATGCCCCGATCCCCTATTAACTGCTTTCCCCAAGTTTATTTATGCTATTTTGAATTGCCGGAATGGTCGGTTTTGAATTTCGAAGAGTTTTGGGACACTTAGTCCCTAAATGAAGCGTAAGTGTTGGAAAGTTGACCGTAGTCAGAACTGTGTGAAGACGATCTCGGAATGAAAATACGATGGTTCCGTTAGCTCTGTTGGGTGATTTCAGGTTTAGGGGCGTGGTCGGATTGTGTTTTGGAGGTCCGTAACTAATTAAGGCTTGAAATGCCGGAAGTTTGATTTTTGAAGTTTCCGGTTCGATAGTGATATTTTGATCCGAAGGTCAGCATGGAATTCCGAAAGTTGGAATAGCTTCGTAGTGTTGAATTTGACGTGTGTGTAAAATTTCAGGTCATTCGGACGAGATTTGATAGACTTTTTGATCGAAAGCGTATTTTTGAGAAATTCCAAGTTCTTAGGCTTGAATCCATGGTTAAATTGGGTTTTCGATGTTAATTTAGGTGTTTTAAGGATTGGTACAAGTTTGGACAGTGGTATTAGACTTGTTGGTGCCTTTGGTTGAGGTCCCGGGGGCCTCGGGATGATTTCGGATGGTTGACGGGGAGTTTTGAGGTATATTGCAGCTGGTGAACTTTTCTGCCTCTGGTATTTCCGCACCTGCGGTTTGGCGACCGCACGTGTGGAAGAAGAGCCGCAGAAGCAGAAAGAGGGGGAGTCATCAGGAACCGCAGATGCGGTATGTTTTTCCGCAGAAGCGGTACCGCACCTGCGGGTGGGGAGCCGCAGATGTGAAAGCTGGGCGTTAGGTGATGGGTCGCAGGAGCGACCTTTGTCCGCAAATGCGGGACCGCAGAAGCGGTCCAAGGCCGCAGATACAGAAACTGCTGGGCAGAATGGTTTTAAAAGGGGTTCCGCGACTTTGAAGTTTATTTTCACCATTTTAATCGTTTTTGGAGCTCTTTGGAGGGGATTGAAGAGGGATTCGAAGGGAATCACTTGGAGGTAAGATTCTTGGTCTTAAAACTCGTTTATAATGTGAAATCTACCTAGTAAATCATGGAAGCTATGCCTAAAATGGAAGAATTAGGGCTGGGGATTTAAGAGACTTGAAATAAGAATTTGAGGGGTCATTTGGGCTTCGATTTCAGTGTTCTTGGTATGTATGAACTCGTGAGAGTGTGAGGATTCCGGAAATTTAAATGTCACTCGATTCCGAGATGTGGGCCCGAGGGGCGTTTTGGTCATTTTACCTAATTTCGCGTATTAGCTTAGAATTTAATTGTAGAATTAGTTACTTGAAGTGTTATTTATATTATGAAATTTAATTGGATAGATTGGGGCCATTTGGAGTCGGATACTTGTGGCAAGAACGTGGTTTCGAGTTGACATTTGAGCCGGTTCGAGGTAAGTGGCTTGTCTAACCTTGTGTGGGGGACCTTTCCCCTTAGGATTGATATTGTGATAATTGAAATGACTTGTACGTGAGGTGACGAGCACGTACTTCTGCTAATTGTTAGAAATCCAGTTTTTCATTAAAAATAGCCTTGAATTGTGTTTTTCCTTTTCTTGCTTACACAGTTTGGAAATTTAGCCTTCTGTTATGCTTGAGAAGCATGTCTACTTGAATAAATTGCTCTATTTGCCTTAACTGTCTTATTTGTATTACGTGAAACATGCTAGGGTAGAATTATTTGTTGCCTTAATATGAAATTTCCCTTCTCTGAATATTTTCTTGCTGGTGCTGTGTATTTATATTGGGACTACAGATGTGGGATTCCGGTAGCTTCCCCTTGTCTGTTTACTTTGGGACTACGGGTTAGATTCCCGGTAGATCCCTCTGCACATTTACTTTGGGACTACGGGTTAGATTCTAGGTAGATCCCCCTGCACATTTACTTTGGGACTACGGGTTAGATTCCCGGTAGATCTCCCTGCACAGTTATGGAACTACGAGAATGCACCCGGTAGATTCCCCCACTACTGGGTATTTATATTTGGGGACTACTGATCGGAATTCCGGCAGATCCCCCCTCCCCCCGCGCATTGATAGTTGGATTACGGGACAGGATCCCAGGAGATCCTTCGGACACATATATGATGGACTACGGGACGGTATCCTGGGAGATCCACTGGATAGTTGTAATTGGGACTACAGGACGGTAACCTGGAAGGTGCCCCGGTTGTTATCTCTGTGTTGAGCTGTAATTCTTTTCTGTGGTTGTTTGTCTCTGTTCTAGATGTTGTTGTTCTTTCAATTCTATGTTATTTGTTACTGTTGTACTTATTTATACTGTTTATTTCACACTGTTAACCATTATATTTTATTTAACCTCAGTAGGGCCCTGACCTTCCTCGTCACTACCCGACCGAGGTTAGGCTTGGCACTTACTGAGTACCGTTGTGGTGTACTCATGCCCCTTCTGCGCATGTTTTTCATGTGCAGATACAGGTACTTTCGCTGAGTCTTATCATCCTTGAGGCGAGGCGCTTCTGTAGAGACTTCAAGGTATATCTTCCGCGTTCGCAGACCGAGGAGTCCCTTTCTATTCTCGCTTTTAAGTATTAGCCCTTCTGTATTTCTTTTCCTTGTTAGACAATCTAGAGTTAGATACTGTTAGATACTCAAAGGCTTGTGGTTTCATGAGATCCCGGGTTTTGGGATAGTGTACTTGGTTTGAGAATGGTATGTTGTATATGCCGAGTGGCATTATAACTATTGTTTCCATTCAGTTATTTTCGTATTAATTATTCCTTCCGCAAGTTTAGTTTATTTTCCACACTTGTTAGGCTTACCTAGTTGTGGAGACTAGGTGCCGTCACGATAGTTCACGGAGGGCGAACTGGGGTCGTGACAAGTTGGTATCAGAGCTCTGGGTTCATAGGAGTCATGAATCACAAGCCGGTTTATTAGAGTCTCGCTAATCGGTACGGAGACGTCTGTACTTATCTACGAGAGGCTATATAACCGTTAGGAAATTCCACTTCATTTGATTTCCCAGTCGTGCGAGATTTTTTACGTCACAATCCTAAACCTTTGTCTTCCATTCTCTCATAGATGGTGAGAACACGTGCGACCAAAGATGATCAGACACCCGCGCCCCCTGCGAGAGCCGTCAGAGGGCGGGAGCGGGGTAGAGGCCGAGGACGCTCACGCGGTGCAGCTAGAGCACCCGCGCGAGCTGCCAGCGAGGAGCCACCAGCAGTTCCAGCCAACGCCCAGGCATCGGATACGCCTACTGCTACTACTACTCCAGCACTTCAGGAGACATTAGCACAGTTCCTGAGCATTTTGGTACATTAGTTCAGGCGGGATTGATTCAGGTTGTACCAGCCACTTCACAGATCAGGGAAGGGATCCAGTACTTCCACCACCCCCACTCCAGAGCAGCGAGTTCCCATTGGTCAGGTTCCAGGTGTCATGGCGACACAGCCTGTGATCCCAGTTCAGCGGGTGGTGAGGACCTCTCGTCGAGTAGAGGATAGGTGGGTCCAGGAGAGAGAGGACAGACGAGGTCAGGAGAGAGAGTATAGGGAAGTGAGGAGACCTCATAGACTGGAGAGACCCATTGGTCCTTATTTTTTAGGAAGAGTACGGCATGGTAGAGGTTTTGCGGGTCAGCCAGCTCAGTATGCATCTCAGATTTCACGCAGTGTTTCAGAAGTTCAGGGGTCTTGGAGTACCCGTACCGCATAGTTCCCACTGCCACGTCCTCCCAAAGCTTGTTTTGAGTGTGGTAACACACGCCATGTGGCGAGGGATTGCCCTAGACTTGGGAGGAGTGCACCTCCACGGACTTCTCAGCCACGGCCGAGTTCTCAGGCTATGGTTACAGCCCCAGTTGCTACCTCACCTGCTCAGCCAGCTAGAGGGGAAGGTCAGGCCAGATACTAGGCCCTTCCTGCCCGTACCGAGGCTGTTGCCTCCGATTCTGTTATCACAGGTATTGTCATGGTTTGTCATAGAGATGCATCTATTTTATTCGATCCAGGCTCCATTTGTTCTTATGTGTCTTCTTATTTTGCCCTGCATTTGGGCGTATCTCGGGATTCTTTGAATTCACCTATTTATGTTTCTACTCCGTGGGAGATTCTCTTGTTGTGGACCGCATTTATCGGTCGCGTTTGGTTGCTCTTAGTGGTTTTGAGACCAGAGCTGATTTATTATTACTCAGCACGATTGATTGCGATATTATCTTGGGCATGGACTTGTTGTCGCCCCAGTATGCTATTCTTGAATGTCACGCCAAAACCGTGACGTTGGCTATGCCAGGTGTACCGCGTGTTAAGTGGAAGGGTGCTTTAGATCACACTCCCAGTAGAGTTATTTCCTTCCTTAAGGCTCAGCGTATGGTTGAGAAGGGGTGTGATGCGTATCCAGCTTATGCGAGAGATGTCACTATTGGTACCCCATTCAATTGATTCAGTCCCAGTATTACGGGATTTTCCCGATGTGTTTCCAGCTGATCTTCCAGGCATGCCGCCTGATAGAAATATTGATTTTGGTATTTATTTGTTGCCGGCCACTCAGCCCATTTCCATTCCTCCATATCGTATGGCTCCTCGTGAGTTGAAGGAGTTGAAGGATCAGTTGCAGGAATTGCTTGATAAGAGTTTTATTCGACCCAGTGTATCACCTTGGGGTGCTCCTATCTTGTTGTGAAGAAAAAGGATGGTTCTATGCGTATGTGTATTGATTATCGCCAGTTGAACAAGGCTACAGTGAAGAACCGCTATCCTTTGCCTCGTATTGATGATCTGTTTGACCAGCTTCAGGGCGCACGGTTGTTTTCTAAGATTGACTTGCGCTCAGGTTACCATCAGTTGAGGATTTGGGAGCCAGATATCCCGAAGACTGCTTTCAAGACTCGGTATGGTCATTACGAGTTTCTTGTTATGTCATTTGGGCTGACCGATGCCCCAGCAGCTTTATGCATTTGATGCACAGTGTGTTCCGGCCGTATCTTTACTCGTTCGTCATTGTCTTTATTGATGATATTTTGATATATTCCTGGAGTCGGGAAGATCATGAGCAGCACCTGAGGACTGTGCTTCAGACTCTGAGAGGGAAGAAGTTATATGCTAAGTTCTCGAAATGTGAGTTTTGGTTGGATTCAGTGGCATTCATAGGCCACATAGTATCGAGTGAGCGTATTTAGGTGGATCCGAAGAAGATAGAGGCCGTGCAGAGTTGGCCCAGACCATCCTCAGCTACAGAGATCAGCAGTTTCCTTGGCTTGGCGGGCTACTACCGTCGTTTTGTGGAGGGGTTTTCATCGATTGCAGCCCCTATGACCAGGTTGACCCAGAAAGGTGCTCCATTTTAGTGGACGGAGGAGTGTGAGGAGAGCTTTTAGAAGCTCAAGACAGCCTTGACCACAGCTCCAGTGTTGGTTTTGCCATCAGCTTCAGGTTCATATATCGTGTATTGTGATGCTTCGAGAGTTGGGATTGGTTGTGTGTTGATGCAGGGTCGGGTTTGTTTACCCAATGTTGATGGGCTTTGGGAGCTGATTCTAGAGGAGGCCCACAGTTTGCGGTATTCCATTCATCCGGGTGCCGCGAAGATGTACTAGGATTTGAGGCAACACTATTGGTGGAGGTAGATGAAGAAAGATATAGTTGGGTTGTAGCTAGGTGCCTCAACTGTCAGCAGGTGAAGTATGAGCACCAGAGACCGGGTGGATTGCTTCAGCAGATAGAGATTCCGGAGTGGAAGTGGGAGCGAATCACCATGGACTTTGTAGTTGGGATCCCGCGGACTTTGAGAAAGTTCGACACTGTTTGGGTGATTGTGGATCGGCTGACGAAGTCCGCTCATTTTATTCCTGTGTGTACTACTTATTCTTCGGAGCGGTTGGCGGAGATTTATATCCGGGAGATTGTTCGTCTGCATAGTATTCCATATTTCCATCATTTCGGATAGAGGTACTCAGTTCACATCACGGTTCTGGAGGGCCGTTCAGCATGAGTTGGGTACTCGGCTAGAGTTGAGTACAGCATTTCACCCTCAGACGGACGGGCAGTCCGAGCGCACTATATAGACTCTTGAGGATATACTCCGTATGTGTGTGACCGAGTTTGGAAGGTCTTGGGATCAGTTCTTGCCGTTGGTGGGGTTTGCATACAACAACAGTTATCAGTCCAGCATTCAGATGGCACCGTATGAGGATTTATATGGTAGGCGGTGTAGATCTCCGGTGGGTTGGTTCGAGCCGGGTGAGGCTAGATTATTGGGCACAGCCATAGTTCAGGATGCTTTGGAGAAGGTTAAGGTGATTCAGGATAGACTCCGTACAGCCCAGTCCAAACAGAAGAGCTATGCGGACCGGGAGGTTCGCGATGTTTCCTATATGGTTGAAGAGCGGGTTCTGCTTCGGGTTTCGCCTATGAAAGGCGTTATGAGATTTGGGAAGAAAGGGAAGTTGAGTCCGAGGTTTATTGGCCCTTTCGAGATATTGAGGCGAGTTGGGGAGGTTGCTTATGAGCTTGCGTTACCTCCCAGCCTGGCAGGAGTTCATTCGGTATTTCATGTTTCGATCCTCCGGAGGTATCACGGTGATCCGTCGCACGTGTTGGATTTCAGTTCAGTCCAGTTGGACAAGGATCTATCCTATGTTGAGGAGCCAGTGGCAGTATTGGACAGGCAAGTTAGAAAGTTGAGGTCAAAGAACATTGCATCAGTGAAGGTTCAGTGGCGGGGTCAGCCGGTCGAGGAGGCGACCTAGGAAATCGAGCAGGATATGCGCAGCCGGTACCCTCATCTTTTCACTACTTCAGGTATGTCTCTATGCTCGTTCGAAGACGAACGAATGTTTAAGCGTGGGAGGATGTAACGACCCGGCCGGTCGTTTTTAGAATTTACGCCCCGATCCCCTATTAACTGCTTTCCCCAAGTTTATTTCTGCTATTTTGAATTGCTGGGATGGTCGGTTTTGAATTTCGGAGAGTTTTGGGACACTTAGTCCCTAAATGAGAGCTTAAGTGTTGGAAAGTTGACCGTAGTCGGAACAGTGTGAAGATGGTCTCGGAATGAAAATCCGATGGTTCCGCTAGCGTCGTTGGGTGATTTCGGGTTTAGGCGCGTGGTCGGGTTGTGTTTTGGAGGTCCGTAGATAATTTAGGCTTGAAATGCCGGAAGTTTGATTTTTGAAATTTCCGGTTCGATAGTGAGATTTTGATCCGAGGGTCGGAATGGAATTTCGAAAGTTGGAATAGCTTCGTAGTGTTGAATGTGACGTGTGTGCAAAATTTCAGGTCATTCAGACGAGATTTGATAGACTTTTTGATCGAAAGCGTATTTTTGAGAAATTTGGAGTTCTTAGGCTTGAATCCATGGTTAAATTGGGTTTTCGATGTTGTTTTAGGTGTTTTAGGGATTGGTACAAGTTTGGACAGTGGCATTAGAGTTGTTGGTGCCTTTGGTTGAGGTCCCGGGGGCCTCGGGATGATTTCGGATGGTTGACGGGGAGTTTTGAGGTATATTGCAGCTGTAGAACTTTGCTGCCTCTGGTATTTCCGCACCTGCGGTTTTGGGAACCGCAGGTGCAATGCCGCACGTGCGGAAGAAGAGCCGCAGAAGCGGAAAGCGGGGGAGTCATCAGGAATCGCAGATGCGGTATGTTTTTCCGCATAAGCGGTACCGCACCTGCGGGTGAAGAGCCGCAGATGCGGAAGCTGGGCGTTAGGTGATGGGTCACAGGTGCGACAATTGGTCCGCAAATGCGCGACTGCAGAAGCGGTCCCAAGGCCGCAGATGCGGAAACTGCTGGGAAGAATGGTTTTAAAAGGGGTTCCGCGACTTTGAAGTTTATTTTAACCATTTTAATCGTTTTTGGAGCTCTTTGGAGGGGATTGAAGAGGGATTCGAAGGGAATCACTTGGAGGTAAGATTCTTGGTCTTAAAACTCGTTTCTAATGTGAAATCTACCTAGTAAATCATGGAAGCTAGGCCTAAAATGGAAGAATTAGGGCTTGGGATTTAAGAGACTTGAAATAAGAATTTGAGGGGCCATTTGGGCTCCGATTTCAGTATTCTTGGTATGTATGAACTCGTGAGAGTGTGAGGATTCCGGAAATATGAATTTCACTCGATTTTGAGACGTGGGCCCTAGGGGCATTTTGGTCATTTTACCTAATTTCGCGTATTAGCTTAGAATTTAATTGTAGAATCAGTTACTGGAAGTATTATTTACATTATGAAATTTAATTGGATAGATTGGGGCCATTTGGAGTTGGATACTCGTGACAAGAACGTGGTTTCGAGTTGACATTTGAGCCGGTTCGAGGTAAGTGGCTTGTCTAACCTTGTGTGGGGGTCCTTTACCCTTAGTATTGATATTGTGATAATTGAAATGCCTTGTACGTGAGGTGACGAGCGCGTACTTGTGCTAATTGTTAAAAATCCGATTTTTCATTAAAAATAGCCTTGAATTGTGTTCTTCCTTTTCTTGCTTACACTGTTTGGAAATTTAGCCTGTTGTTAGCCTAGAGAAGCATGTCTACTTGACTAAATTGCTCTATTTGACTTAACTGTCTTATTTGTATTATGTGAAACACGCTAGGCTAGAATTATTTGTTGCCTTAATATGAAACTTCCCTTCTCTGAATATTTTCTTGCTGCTGTTGTGTATTTATATTGGGACTACGGATGTGGGATCCCGGTAGCTCCCCCTTGTCTGTTTACTTTGGGACTACGGGTTAGATTCCCGGTAGATCCCCCTGCATATTTACTTTGGGACTACAGGTTAGATTCCCGGTAGACCCCCCTGCACAGTTATATGGAACTACGGGAATGCACCCGGTAGATTCCCCTAGTACTGGGTATTTATATTTGGGGACTACGGATCGGGATTCCGGTAGATACCCCCCCCCCCCCTCCCCCCTGCGCATTGATAGTTGGATTACAGTACGGGATCCCGGGAGATCATTCGAACACATATATGATGGACTACGGGGCCGTATCCTGGGAGATCCACTGGATAGTTGTAATTGGGACTACAGGACGGTAACCTGGAAGGTGCCCCGGTTATTATCTCTGTGTTGAGCTGTAATTCTTTTCCGTGGTTGTTTGTCTCTGTTATAGATGTTGTTGTTCTTTCAATTCTATGTTATTTCTTACTGTTGCACTTATTTATACTGTTTATTTAACACTATTAACCCTTATATTTTATTTAACCTCAGTAGGGCCCTGACCTTCCTCGTCACTACCCGACCGAGATTAGGCTTGGCACTTACTGAGTACCGCTGTGGTGTACTCATGCCCCTTCTGCGCATGTTTTTCATGTGCAGATACAGGTACTTCCGCTCAGTCTTATCATCCTTGAGGCGAGGCGCTTCTGTAGAGACTTCAAGGTATATCTGCCGCATCCGCAGAACGAGGAGTCCCTTTCTATTCTCGCTTTTAAGTATTAGGCCTTCTGTATTTCTTTTCTTTGTTAGACAATCTGGAGTTAGACACTGTTAGATATTCGAAGGCTTGTGGTTTCATGAGATTTCGGGTTTTGGGATAGTGTACTTGGTTTGAGAATGGTGTGTTGTATATGTCGAGTGGCATTATAACTATTGTTTCCATTAAGTTATTTTCGTATTAATCATTCTTTCCGCAAGTGTAGTTTATTTTCCGCACTTGTTAGGCTTACCTAGTCGTGGAGACTAGGTGCCGCCACGACAGTTCACGGAGGGCGAACTGGGGTCATGACAGCATTGCATACACACTGTCAATATCAGGCAAAGGCTTCATTAGAAGAATGTTTCTCCTAACCATAGTGTAGGTTTCATTTAACCCATCAAAAATTGATGAACCTTCTACTCTTTCTCTAGCTTCTGAAAAACCTCTTTACAAGCACATGCACAATCTGGATAAGTAATTAAGTAAGCCAAATCATCCAAAAGCTTTTTAATACGACTGAAATAGGAAGCAATGTTAGAAGACCCCTGGGAAATGGAAGCAAGGTCCTTCCTAATTTGAAACACCTTAGTCCCATTTGCTTTCCCATATTGTTGTTCGATTTCTAACCAAAGTTTTTGAGCAGATTCTGTATACATCACACTCTTCCTAATCTCAGTGTCTAGGCCATTTAGTATCCACGCAGTCACCATATCATTACAATGAACCCAGGGTTCAAACAACACAGAGTTTTCACTAGGTTTGGGGATTGTTCCATTCATTATCCCCAATTTATTTTTATATGGTAATCCAATTAACATGCTTCGTCTCCAACCCCCATAAATCATACCATTAAAGGTTTTTGTGACCAAAATTGTGCTAGGCGAGTCAGACGGGTACAAGTACAAAGGGTGTGACGGTTCAACAGAAGAATAAATAGTTGAGGTTGAAGGAGTGATGGCAGCAGTAGTAGTGGAAGAATCGTCAATAGGAGCCATTCATAGAAACTTATTCAATTGAAAAATTAGGTTTTGAAAGAATTAGGGCTTTCACAAATTCAATCAATTCTTACAGTAATGCAAATGTAGACGGCAAAAATTACAGCAGAGGAAAGTTACCGGACTCCGACGACTAGTTTGAACAGAACACACCATAAAAAAAACGCCGAAGCAAACTCACTACCAAAAAATCCGAAACCACGAACCAGCATCCAAGGGTAGTATCGATCGACACGAAATGCTCATATATCTTCAATTCTGAACTCTGATACCATGAAAACACTCGAATTCCTCATGGATTCAAGTAAAATTCACAAGAAAAACCCTAAGGCAAAATATGCGTATGAAGACCAAAGCGTATGAGCTGAATAGAGAAATATTTTATTAATTTGTATATTCTGTACAAAATAATATGAAAGTCTATATTTATATTTACACAAACTGGGTCGGGTAAAGAGTAAATAAAGAGAAATTTTCATAAAGCACTATCTTTTAGTGGTAATTAGCTATCTATAGATATCATTTGCTATATTACGGATTGTAGATACGTTTTCTGTTGTTATAAGATGTATTAGATGTATTTAAGCTATTTTGTATTCATGAATACAGTAGCAAAAGTCGGCGTGAATCAGGGAAGTCCTGCTAATCAGTTATTGTATTCGAGTGTATTCGACTGTATTCATGGTGTCACGGCCCATTTTCTGAACAAGCCGAGACCGGCACTCGATCACTAAACATGACCGAGTGAACCATCTCTGCTTATCAAACCTATTATAACTCCAAACGTTATATGCAACAAAGCAATACTCTAACCAAATACTTTTGATTAATTTAAATATTTAAATAAATCAACTCCAAAACTTTATTTGTAGTAACTACTGAATTACTGCTAAGTTATTATAAAAGAACATCTGAATCTCAACCCAATGACTATGTCTATGAAGCCTCTACTGATAAACTGATGCACTGCTCAGGACATGAGATTTCCTGGTCAGTTCTCTAAGTAACAAAGAAATAACTAAATAAAGATGACTCTAAGGAATACTCCACGAACAAAAGCGGAGCTCACCAATAGCACTAGAAGCGAAGGAAGTCCTAACTCGTAGCATGCTCGCCTGCAAATCCGGTTCCTACGTTGTACCGCAGACCAACGTAGGTTCCCAAAAGAGAACATCAGTACCATCCATTGTACTCAGTGAGTCTCAACAACAGGGGGCGAAACTTTAATAACATATACATTATGAGCAAAGGTTCTAAATGCATGTAAAACATAAAGCTTATAATAATAATCCTAAATAATTGCATAACGGCAGTTATGAATATTCTAAAAGAAATTCTTTTCCTTTTTTTTCTTTCTTTAAAAAAAATACTTCACTTTATACTTTGGGAGTTCCAACTATCCTGACTTAATTCTGTCTCAGTCACCGTGTGATCGGCACGGGTTCGATCCCAACCTGATCGAATAGGTCCAATCCACGAGGTGCCACTCGCTTCATGGTTCTCAGCGCTCATGTATCATACCTTAGCATGGCTAAGTAAATTCTCAGCAACGAGACCCCCGGCTCGTGTGCTCCCTACTTTCGCACAAGTAGTTTCAGGAAGTCAACGCCTTGGTCAGGACCCTAGGCCTGGACGATGACCCCTTCTCAGAATAAAGGATACTCCCAAAAATCTTTTCTTGCTAAAACTTCTTCTTGTGACTTTTCAAGTCTAAATCTTTTCTTTATAGAACACCATGTACATGCTCATATTGGTGTCCTTAAATGTAAAGCATGGCATAAGAATGAAATAAACATATAAAAATATTTCTAAAGATTCTTTCTTCTTCATAAATTTTCAACATGAAAATAGCATATATGAATAACACAAAAATCTGAAAATAAGAATGAAATAAACATATGAAAATATTTCTAAAGATTCTTTCTTCTTCATAAATTTTCAACATGAAAATAGCATATAAGAATAACACAAAAATCTGAAATTTATGCACATATATCCAAATAATCATCTAAACTTTAGCTAGAAAATAATTCTAAGCTAACAGGTACTTACTACTCCAATTAAGTATATAGTAACTCTTTTATGCAATTCATCAAACACCTTGTGTGCGTGCTTTTGTGAGTTAAATCACTTTAGTAAAGGGTTATATCAACTCACCTCAAAACTTCTCGAGCCAATACGTAGGCCCCAGTCCAATTGACACCAGTCAAACAATCGATTCTACAACAACCAGTGTATTTTAATCAATTTTAAAGTTTCACACCTAAACATGAAATTTATTGTTGACATAGAGGAAGAAGGGAATTAACTATCCAATTTTTATCTATTACTATTGTAGGATAATTGACAATAGGGAATTTCATATACCTGAATTCAAGAATTAGTGATTTGTAAAGAACCCTAGAATCTTTTCGTGGCCTCCGTGAGTAAGCAGCGCTGCCTCTGTTTCGTAGGCTTGTGTTTGCTTTGCTTCTTATTTTTTTTCCGTTTTTGTTTTGTTTCTTTGAATAAGGCTTCTGCCTTTTTGTTGCTTTTCTGAACAAGGCTTCTGCCTTTTCCTCCTTCTAAAGTGGAATACGTACTACTAAATGCAAGGCTTTAAGCCCTTTGTTTTATTATTTTATTTATTTTCCCTTTTTTTTTTGACTTCACTAGTATTTAATTATACTTATTTTTAATAATTAATAACATTAAAATTGTTAATATTTCCCTAATTGTACATGCAATTATTTATAAATAGAGAAGTAACTCAAAATTAATCACAAGGGTTTTAGTCCGTAATAGAAATAGAATTTAAGATTATAAAAATAAATAATTAAATTTTATATTTCGCGTGTCTTGAAACTTTTATATATTTGAGGAGTGTTACACATGGCGTGAAACATGGGATTACAGCTGGACAGATTTTTGTATTCGAGTGTATTCGACTGTATTCATGGCGTGAAACATGGGATTACAGCTGGACAAATTATTGTATTCGACTGTATTCACGGCGTGAAATAGGGGATTACACTATTTTTAAACGGAAAGTGAATCAATTAACATAATAGACTCCTAATATAACTTAACAAACTCAATTATAGCACACAAATTTTGTATTTCTCGTTATAAAAAAGATTCTCAACCGAAAAACACCCCAAAAACATAGCAATCTTCAGAGAAATTACATAATTCATCTGAATACATAAATTATATTAATTAAAAAAATATATGAAAATACATTCATGGAATATAGCGATACAGTGAATACAATAAAATACATAGAATACAGCGGGATACATTGAAATATAATGAAAAAAAAGACAATGAATACAATGAAATACATCGAGATACATTTAAATACATTGAAATATATTAGCAGAAAAAGGGATTTCTTCATCATCAAACCCATCTTCGAAGTCCAGCGAATAACTCAACAGATCATAACGGAACTGATCAGTAGAGGAGGAGTGTTGTCTCTTGTGCCTGTTAGGTCCAAGGCTGAAAATAGTAAAAACCTTGTCTTTTAAATTCGGGTGGTTATTGGGTTCCCAAATCAGCGCCGGATTCTCATCGGAGGATGACGGCGGGGGCGGAGGAGAAGGGTGGCAGTGAGGAAAGCAACAGGAGAAGCAAAAGGAGTTCTTCAACTTTTGCTTCAAAGATGGAGCTGGGTATAGAAAAAGGATGATTCTCGTCCATTGGAGTTTGAGATTTGGGAGTAAAAAATGGAGGAGAAATTGAGGGGTTTTACACAGTAGAGAAATAGAAAACGACGGATATTCTAATACATGAGAGAGAAAAATAATACAGGCGTATTTTATGGCTTAACAGTAGGAAGTACCCAAAAATAGATATTTGGCTATAAAAATCAAAAGGTTGCTATGGAATATAATTTTTTAAAAGGGTATTTATTTAAAATAAATAAGGTATCAACCTTTGCTATAGGAGGTAAAAATTCCTTAAATAAAAAAGGAACCGGGTCTACTAAGGAGGCTTCATCAGCTTCTTCAAGTGGGCCTCTCCTTCATTGGGCCTGTGTATTACTCCATGGGCTCCAACAAGATTTCCAATGTAACAGTTTTTTCGGCCATCACAGTGGTTATTTGATGAATGATGATGGCTAGCATTATTATATCTAGTAAACACGTCAATTGATCCATTCAACTGTAACTATGCTGAAGTTTAACTATCAGTCGCAAGGTTAGTAGGCAAACAAATTCTTATGGAAAATTCGGAAAATACTACTTAGTTCTCAAAATAAATTTATGTTACTTAAGTTCTCCGGCCCTAGGAAATTTAGAACATTGAAGAGACCTACCATGAGGGCAAGGCAAAGTGATTCTGTGACAGCAGCCACAACAGATGCAGCGTCAATTACTACATCAGCCAGGTAACTTAAGGATTCAAAGGGTGAAAAGCATTGCCCCGCAAATACTTCTGTATCTACTGGTAGATAGCAAATCGATAAGAGAACATGGCAATATTTTCAGACTTCCCAGATCCACCCAAGAAAATATAATAAAATAAAAGATGGTTGACTATAAATTAATGCCAAGTAACCAAAATCTTCAATCTTGGAAGTAAGTATCAGATCAACTCAAAATCTCAGGAACACTCAAAATTACCAAAACCAAGTAATACATCCAGCAATAACATAAACCAGACCCACCAAATAGCAGGAAATACATCCTACTGATCCTAAGCAGCAATAGATGGCTTAGAAGCTGCAGAGAGTCTAGACCTCTTCTTAGCCAAACTCTCACTGCGCTTCTCTCTTTGCTCTTTCAACCTTGAAGCAAGAAGCTTCTGATATTCAGCTGCCTCCGACTTAGCCTTAGCAATTCTCTTCTTCTTGTCAGCAATTCTTGCCCTCTTTCTTTGAAGAGTCAAGGGTGTCACAAGCCTCTGAATCTTAGGAGCTTTGCTCGCCTTTTTCCCTGTCGCACAAAGCATCATAATAACATTCAAATTTTGTCCAAACTGCCATATTTACAATACAAAACAGACCAGAAGTTGAAGAATAGCTATCAGCTCACCAGTTTTGGTAGTGAAATTTCGGCGGTAGGTGTTGACATACTTCCTGACATCATCCTCCTTGGAAAGGTTAAAGAGCTTTCTGATCTTTGAGGCTCTCTTGGGTCCTCTCATCCTTGGTTTTTCAGTGTCTGTCAGTCCAGGCAGATCATTCTCACCCTTTTTCACGATAACCAGATTCAGAACAGAAAGATCAGGGCTGACAATGCATCCACGGACAGACTTTCTCCTGCGCTCACCATTTCTCCTACCATACCCCCGGAAACAAGGAGTACCTGATTATAACATAAATCTTTAGATAATTCCAAGAAAATATATTCATAGCAAATAGGTGCAAGCTTAAGAAAACACATCAAGCACACATTACACATACCGCGGTACAGCAAAAGGCGAACACGGCCTGGAGTTAAAACTCCCTGCTTCATTGGAAACCCCTGCTTGTCACATCCTCCCATAATCTTGAACACATAACCTTTGAATTCCTGCCATTGTAAGACATAACATGTTTGAGATAGACTCATACAAAGTGCCACTGGAGAGCCAAACAAAAAAATGGGAACGGTTACTTACATCACCCAGGGAATCTCCGCTGACCTCTTGGGAGATCCTCTTGTCAAAAAAGGCTCGGCTGCATTTCCAGACATCAGGTTAGGTCACACCAAGCACTACCTAACTAATACACTAATTGCAAACGGGCATACTAGTAATTGCCATATCGGGGCTCAACAAAAATCCATCACTAACAGCTACATATCACGCAAAGCAGCATGTAAAATTCATATTGATGTTATCGAGAGCAAAAAGGAAAAAATTGTATGCAATACAAGGAAATTTAACTGTATAAACAAATAATATTAAATTATATAAAAAAGGGAATTCACAAATCACAATTTTTTGATGAAGCAATTGAGAAAAAGATAATGTCAATCAGGCCGTTAAACTAATCTAAATCTCTAATTCAAATGCAAACATGCAAATTTAATTTCCTAATAAATTTAAATGGCTAATTTTCTAACAATTAAATTACTAATTTCCAGTTCCTAATTGGTATTTTATAGCCGATAAGTCCCCGAGGAACAACGGCGTATGGTTCAAAACTCAGTAAATAACTAGCATGTTCCTCTACCCCTTCCACTGAAATACCAAGCATTTGTCTGCAACAAGGTCTGAACACGTGATGGGAGCCTATAACCGACACATCACACGTTGAGCTCTTACCACTAGACCAAAGCCCTAGAGGCTCCGGTTTCTAATGAGTAAAATACACATTCATAATATTTCTTTCATAATTAAACAGTATATAAATGTAAACTTCAAGATAGAGCCCATGAGCATGACAAGGCATGACAAATAGATTGTAAATTTTTTTTTGTTTGTATCCAGATCAACGGGAATATATGTTTTCTGAGAATGCAGCAATCTTCAGAGAAACCATGGTTTCCTAGGGATTATTACCACCCAACAGAACAATAGCTTACTACTGTTTAAAAAAAAACATCCTGCTATATACTATAATATTTGCCAGGCTTTAATCTTTTAAGCTAAAGAGAACCACAATTAGCTATATAACAAGCAGGCTATCTACAGATCTATTTAAACCCAAAAACTGAGCCTATTTTTTTTCTTTATTTTATGATGGAGAAATCGCAGACCCTTTGGGCCAACCACCTTAGAAACTCGGGGATGATGGGCCGGCGGCCTGCCCCTCTATCCTTCTCACTAAAAATACAAGTCCCTCAACCTTTGTCAAGGTAAAAAAGCTGAGCCTATTTTAGTCACTCAAAGCATTAAGAAGGCAAGGCCAACTATGAAATTTCTTTTTTTTTTTGTGGTACAAATTCCTAACACTTAGGTGAAATTGGAACACTCTAAAACTTGTCATGAATCTGGTAAAAAGTAAATTACTTATGGTCATAGGAAATTGACACTACAGTGGCAGTAACATTATTAATAATTGGTACAAAACAAACGGAGAAAGAAAAATGGGGGTAAGTTGTTACAGTTTCTGGTCATCATCAATTTCGAGCTTCTTCTGGCACCCAGTGGTCGGATTTGCAATGTTGAACTGCAAAACAATCACATATAAGTTAACTGCATATGTTGAACCTCGTAAACGTACATATTTATGTAGAACGACAGAAGGGTTTGTAGGGTTGTTGCGGTGGTACCTTCATCTTCGAATGGCGGCGAAGATGAAAATGCTGAAGAACAAGTGGCTACAACTAGCTGCTCTTCTCTTCTCTATATTAGGGTTTAGACGGTGAACATACTTCGTCTCATATACTCTGAGATAAACGGCTGCATTTTGGGCTTTATCCCTAATGGAATGGGCTTAGCTATTGGGCTACTTGTAGGACTTGTGCAGAAAATGATCTTAAAATAGCACGGGCTAGCCAGTTTTCGGACTGTTAACTGAAAAATAGCCAGCATTTGCAAAGTCATCAAAAAATAGTCATTATTTTGATGCAAGACGAAAATTTCCAACATAATAGATCGGAGATTGGAGCACCTATGTTTGAACTTCCAGCATATTATGTTGGAACTCCAAACATTATGAAATTCCAGAATGTTATGCTGGAAGTTCTGTCACGACTCAAACCGATGGGCCGCGACGGGTACCGGGTACCTTACTCAACCGAATACCAACATAACGTATCTTTTTGTATCATGCTATCAAAAGTAAATGAGACAGAAAGGTTGCCTTAGGATGACTAAAATAAAACATGTAATACCAACTTATATATAAAACATACAGGCCTATAAGACCTAAATGATCACTCGTACACTAAACATAGGCCGAAAAGGCCATACAATCTTTTACGTACATGATATATGTCTACAAGCCTCTAAGAGTACATAACCGTCAAAGGCCGGGACAGGGCCTCGACATACCAATCAATATGTGTCCAATGTATAGTGACCAAATATGCAACTCCAGAGCAAATGGAGTGCATCAACAGCTTCTACTAAGCTGATAGTTTTCTTGGAGGACCCTCAACCTGTCTTCGGGACCTGCGGGCATGAAACGCAGCGTCCCCATGCAAAGGGACGTCAGCACGAATAATGTACCGAATATGTAAGTCGCATAAATAAGTATATAAAAGACATGGAAGAAACATGGAGTAAATGACTCAACCTGTAAGTTTGGATAATACAAATCAAGAAATACTTATAGTGTCATGCATATGAGTATGAATGTCATGTCGTGCATAGGCACATGCGTTCATAACATCATCAAGCTTCTGAGGGCATCCCATCATATCATTTCGGCCACTGTGGGCAAAATCATCAACGTATACCAGCTGATCGGGTGGTGGTGCGTATATAACGCCGTAACCTTTTCTCATATCTCATATACATATAATATGCATATATACGCGTGTATAATGCCATCTGGTCATGGGTCAACGTATATGTATAAATGAATACAATGCATGAGAAGTACGTCAATAAAATCTCTCGGAACGTCATAAGACCATTATGCCTTTGATTAATATCATGAAGTAAACTTTTTCAACTTACGTATTTTTCTGAGACCCATGAACAGAAGATGTAATACAAAGACATATGGGAATTCAAGAACATAGGCACCTCTAATACTTCTATGAATAGAGTCATTTATGAAAGTTATGCATTTGCTCGTTTCATTTGTGTCGTATAGATCATACCAAAAGGAAAGAAGGGATAACCTTAACATACTTGAGCCGATTCTCTTAACAATACCTCTAACACACGCCAATTGCGATAACATGTAAAGGCGGATTGGAGTAGGAGAAAATCCGTATGATATTATTGAGAAAGATTGCACCGTACTCCCTTAGAATCGCAAAATCCCATTGCTATAATATTACGTAGTATAATTTCGTATGAAGATTTCTTGGCTGGAGTAGGGGTGGGCATATATCGGGTAAAACCGATAACCCGAACCGTTAATTATTTTTTAGGTTATCGGTATTAGTTTATTGGGTTAACGGTTCGGTAACGGGTTTAAATTTTTTTATTGGGTTATTGGTTCGGGCTCGGTTTGGAAATTCAGTTATTGGGTAAAACCGATAACCCAATAAGGATTAACTAATTTACTAGTTTACCCTTAAGTATATACATACTAGGGTTTCACAATTCATACTTCATAGTTCACTCTTTGATTTCTCTATTCTTTCTCAGTTTCTTCGCCTCACGCCCTCACCAGTCAGCCCGTCAAGACTCAGGCCGGCGTCAGTTGCATCACGCCCTCACCAGTCATCCCGTCAAGACTCAGGCCGGCGTCAGTCGCATTTCTCAGCTTCTTCCTTTCACTCTTCAGTCGCATCTTCACTTCATTTCTCAGATCCATCAGATTCTTCAGTCGCATCTTCTTCACTCTTCAGTCGCATTTCTCAGCCGCATTCTTCAGCTTCATCTTGATTCTTCATGTAAGTTTTTAGTTGCTTCATCTTCATCTTTTTCTTAGTTTGTTTAAGAGCATTCTGCCTCTGAATTTTTCTTAGTTTGGGATTTTGTTTATATTTTTTGGGTTAAAAAATGAAAGATAGAAACTTTGGTTAGTGTTTATTTTATTGGATGTTGCAGTAAATTTAAATTCTTGTGAAATAGAATAATTCTGAAAAGAGTTTTAGCAAAACAGCTCTTAAAATCTTATAAAACTATTTTAGCAAAACAGTCTTATACCGAAACTGTTTTATACATTGCGAAACTGTTTTAGTTATTTTATCTTATCGGGTAAACCGATAACCGAACCGATAATGATCGATAACCGATAACCGATAACAAATATCTTATCGGCTTTGTTATCGGGTTATGACATTTGCAAACCGATAACCGATAGGCAAACCCGATAATATTCATAACCGAACCGAACCGACCGATGCCCACCCCTAGGCTGGAGATCCATTACATTTGTAGATGAGATTAAGCATCTCAATTTTGTGCTTTAGAGAGGCTTTTATATTATTGAGTGTGGGGCCCACTTGTTGCTTAGTTGGCCAAAGACTCCTCCAAATTTTGCCACCTTATAATATGACTTAAGAGTCACTTATTTGGGCTGCCACGTTGGGGATAAGGAATTTATCAAACTTATCCATAAATATCTTAATCTTTATCCAAATAACTTAATTACTTAATTAATCTCCCATTAAAATCCATAATTACCCAACTGTCCACATAATTAAGAATTATCTCAAATTACTTAAAATACTACTCACTTTTAACATACCTTATACACCTCACTATTATGGTCATGTGATACCTTGTATGGCACAAGTCCATAAATACCGGGTATTATAGCTTAGACCGTATTTTATCTCAAAATATTAGACTTCGACGAAACTCATTTTCTTAGATTAACTTACCCTCTCACCTTCACGAATTTACTTATTACTTGTTTGAAAAAGCATAATATTTGTAACCTCAAAATAATGTCATTCCCGAGCTTGCGTTGATTAACTTACGGCGAAATTTTAACGTCAAAAAATGCGGGATGTAACATCCCGTTCCCGAGCTTTCGTCAATTCACTTATGGCATACTTTCATGTACGAAAACATGGGATGTAACAAGTTCACATGTAAAAAATTCGAACTCCAGCATATTATGATGGAATATTTTCCGGATTTTGAACAGTATTTTTGTTTAGATTTATCTTTATATGAAAAATGGCTAAATTTCTATTACTTTTAAAACTGTGACTATTTTTCAATTATCACTTACAGAAATAGGACAAAATAAGAGATGGTCTTAAACATTGGGCATTTGATCATGTCACCCGATGGGCAAACGTTCAAAAGTATTGCTCATGGGGCAAAACTTGTAAACTTAAAATTTTTGTCATCAGTTAGGTGGCTTGCCCTAAAGTTCAAACATCCAAGACCAACTACGGTTATTAGTGAACTTCACGTTATTTGTAGGGTGATTTGCACAAATAAAAAAATTCATGATGGTATCTAGATTTTGTCCTGCTTTTGACATTTGTGGAGAAATAGTCCTTTAAGTTTTAATAAAAGTATTCGGACTAAAATACACTTAAAGTTTCATTCATTTATGTCATTACGCTTCTATTAATATATTATATTACTGCTGCTATTGCTTGTTGCTTTAATTTTTACTATTTTTTAAGCCAAGGATCTATCGAATACAATTTCTTTGCCTTTGTAGGGTAGGGATAAGGCTGCGTACACACTATCCTCCTCAGAACCTATATATGGGATTAAGCTGGTTTTGTTGTTTGTTTCTTTCACTCATGATTCTCTTGTTCATGATCTCAAAATTGCAAAGGGAAAAAAAATACATTTCAAAACGATAGCATGCAAGTCATGACAAATCGGTAGGAATTCGTATTATTCAACTTAGCTATCTTATGGATAACTCACAAACTTTACATGGTTGCTATGACTTTATGCTTGTTTAATTGTTCACAAAATCCTGCAATATTGGCATGACTTTATGTTATTTTCATTCGACCTATCTTGTTAATTTATTTACAAATTCTACCGTATTGGCATGATTTGTTTGTGCCATTGGACAAGGTATTCTTCGAATTTACAATTTTAATTTTGATCAAACCACCTCAAATGTGCTTCAAATAATCTCATATTTGAAATAAAGCCTCAAAATACCAACACAGATGCTCCATATATTACCAATTTAGTCAAATAATATCATATCAAGAAGAATCATTTTGTCTTCTTCAACACGTTCTAAGATTTAACTAGAGGAGTTTATCGGGGGGCTGGGACGGGTTGAACAAAAAAAAAAACAGCCTGTCCATTATCAGACCGGGTTGGTTAGCGGGCTGGGATAACGGGCAGGGAGCGGGTTGGGAATTTTTGGGTTATTTTGGGCCCGTTCGGGTCCGGGCTTAATGAGTTCGGGCGGCCCGGGCTAGTGTATTTTTTTTAATTAAGTTTTGTTTTCCTTATTCAATGTTTATTGATACTTAAGTGTTTGCAAACTTTTAAGGCTTAGAATTAAACTTTGAAGTTTAAACTTTAAAGTTTTAAATTTGAAATTTGAATTTTAAAATTATAAAATTGAAATTAGAAAGTTAGTGGCTACAAAAAATTATTTAATAAGACCAATAGGCAATATGTAAGGAACAAACTCCGAAGGCTTTCATTTTATATTTATAATACTTCAAATTAATTTGCAAGTTCTTTTTTGATTTTTTTTATTTTTGAACTTGCAAATTAAAAGTTTACAACAATTATAAAAAATAAGAAATAGACATCACATATTTTACATTATTTTTGTAAGTTCTTCCATGTCAACATGAGGTTCTTGGTTTTCGGCATTGGTTGAATCCGAATCATAAACCATTATATCTCCAATTTCTTGGTCCTCCTCTTCATCTACCTCAGCACGCCCTTGATTTCGCCGTTCTGATCTTATCCAATCTCTGAAGCACACTAGAATATCCAAAGCGTTGCTGCCCAATGAATGAGGGTATCTCCTAGCTGCTGCCTTGCTTGGCTAAATGCGCTCTCTGATGCGACTGTTGAAATCGGCACATTTAGCACGTCTCGAGCCATGGCCGAAAGAACAGGAAATTGATTTGAGTTGCTCTTCCACCAACCCAGTGGTAGAAAATCCTTTGTGAGGGGCTCTGGTGACTTTTGCAAGTAGAATTGGAATTTATCAATATTCCCGCTACTGGTTTGTTGATGCTCTCCTAGTGTATACCTAATAAAATATTCTTGAACACCATCATCATCATCCAAAGTTGTTCCAGATGTTGAAGTATTAGTTGAAGGAATATTTGCATCTACAACCGAAGAAGCATCAACAATGTTAGCATAATAATTATATAAAGTTTGTAAATGACTGTGTAGATCAGAAATACAAGTGTCAATATCAGGAGTTTCAGTTGGTTCAATATCCATATAAGTATATAAAGCACGGATTAATTGGGGGCACTTTATCATTTTGATAGTAGGGTTTAAAATAGCACCAATTAGGTAAATATGGGGAATGGGTAGAAGTATTTTTTAAACTTATCTAGCATTGATTCAACAATAGAAGTATACCCTTCTTTCTTCTTCAAATTATGTAGTAAAAGAGAAATTTCAGCAATATGAACTAAACCATTTACAATAGTAGGATAATAAGCTCCAGAAAACTCAAGTGTAGCCACATAAAAATTTTGTAAAAATTGTACAACATCTTGAATGACATCCCAAGTTCTAGATGTTAACAAACGCCTAGGATCGGTACAATGGGAATTAGCAACTTTAGTTATAGGCATTCTATATTTATTACAACATCTTAAGAATAAATAAGTATAATTTCACCTAGTAACTATTTCTTCAGGCATGAGTCTTGATTTTAGTCCATAGTGTACACATTTTTCCTTAAATGCATTTAATCTAGCACTTCTATTATTTCCATGAATTACACCAACAACTCTCCTAACTAAAGTGATTTCATCTATGAATAATTCAAGGCCACTCATCAAAATCAAGTTATAAATATGACATGCACATCTAACATGAAATATTTCAGGAAGTGGTGGGTGTAGATGCAATTTCAATATTGTAATAGCAGTATTGTTGTTAGAAGCATTATCAAATGACAAACACAAAATTTTTTCTGCAAGATTATAAAATATAGCAACTTCATGGATAGTATTACTTATAAATGCACCAGCATGACTTTGATCTTCATCATATTTAAAAGCAATAATACGTTTTTTCATACAAAAATTATCATCTATCCAATGGCATGTAACAGTCAAATAATCATTTCCATTTACAGAACGACCAATATCAGAAGTAAGAGAAACTCTACAAGGAAGACTTGCGAACAAATAACGTATATATGTCTGATATTGTCCAAAAAACCTAAAGATATCAGCTCTACAAGTACTAATAGGAATACCTTTAAACATAGGGTTATAAATTTTTTGAATATAAGTAATAAGATACGGTGAAGAAGCAAAACTAAAAGGTAAATAACCTAAAATAATCATTTTAGCTAATTCTTCCCGATCTTTCTTAATATCGTATTTACCCAATAACCCCCAGTACTCGGGTTAAGTTTTTGTTGCCCAGATTCCTCATCTACTCCCCAATCAAGAGATTATTTCTCTTCCATAGGCCTACGGAGTTGACCCGTTCCCCCTCCCTTGCCGGGCTCATGTTTATAATGTTCATTACAAATTTTATATTTTATATAATTTTTTTGATCTTCTACTCTTTTAAAAAAACTTCCAACACTTACTTCTTAATTTTCGATTCTTCTTAATAGGGAGAGGAGGCTTCCTTTTTCCACCCCTAATATTTTGAGTTTGACTAGTATTACCAGGTGTAGGTGGTGGTGTTTCAAGATTATCGAGTGATTGAATATCATCTAAATCATCATCTATAACATAATTTTCTTGCATTCGCTCATAATCTACATTTAAATTTTCAGGTGAACTTTCAGAAATATGTGTAAAGCTACTAGAAGAACCAACACCACCTCTTGATCTTTTGGAAGTTTTCTTACTACCTCCTCTACTAGTGCACGCTTTTTTGGCTAATCTAAGTAAATCCATTATGTAAATTAAATTAAGAAATTAAATTAATAATTCTAAATAATAAAATAAGTGTACACCAAATAAGAGGAAGAGATGAAACGAGTGTACCGGGATTCCGGATGCTGCACTAATTTTGATATCAAAAATCAAACTTCAATTGATAGACCGAAACTTGATAGTTGATACTTGATAGTACTTGATACCACACTTCACTTGAATACTTGATATCTGATAATAATAATTTTGTAATGGCTAAACCAAATAATTGATGAAACTTGAAATAATAAGTAATTGAGAATTTGAGATTTGAGAATTTAAGAACAATAATATCAAGAGAGAATTAGAGTAGTAAGAGAGTGAATTGTGAGAAAAAATGAAGAAGAAGGGGGGCTATTTATAGGTTTTAAAAGGTTAAAAATATAATTTTTCAATTATTAGGGGTGGGAGGGCTATATTTCTAATGAGGGAGGCCGAAGTGGCCATTTTTGCAAAATTTGGCCGTTCCCCAACGGTCATTTCTGAATTTGACCGTTGGTAATGTCACACCTCCTTTTTTACCACCCCGAGGGGATATAAGGAGTTTTTCCAATTAAAGTGACATTATTCAAAATGAAATTATTTTATTTTAAATTAATCAGAGTCGCCACTTGGAATAGTTTATTTGGTGTCCCAAGTTACTGGTTTATTTTTAAATCCCAAATTGAGGAAATTTTGACTTTATTTAAAAGTCTGCGAAACCAGAAATTCTAGATAAGGAATTCTGTTAACCCGGGAGAAGGTGTTAGGCATTCCTGGGTTCCGTGGTTGTAGCACGATCGCTTAAACTATTAAAATTGGCCTATTATCTGATTCACTACATGTTTTAACCTATTGTGCATTTTAGCTTCTATAACCGCTTTTAATTGTTTTGGGAAGATTCAATGCTATTTAAAACACGTCTTAAACCATGCTACATGAAATGCACCCGCGGTTCGCGACACGTCTATTTAACATTGTTGAGAATTTGGTCACATGAAATGTACACCCAAATTTTAATAATTAAAAATCATAACTACGTCACAGGAACCGTACCCGTAGCTATGATGAATTATTTAAAGAACGTGCCTAAAGCAACTACGAAAGTTCAATTTTAATAGCAACATTTGTGAGGGCCATGGATGATTTAATTTATGGCACGCCTCAAATCTTTTTATAAGGGTTAGTTTTTGTCTAATTTCATGAGGGCCATGAGTTTAAGGGGTTTTGTTTGGCATGGCACGCCTCAATTGATTTTAACAAAGGGAGTTTATTAAATGAGGATAAGGATCCTAATTAAAGTTTAAACTAAAATTTTCTTAACTTAAGGTTAGGCTTTTGGCTTACTATTGAGCAGTTGTTTTGGGCTAGGACGTCCAACATTGGATTAAATCCAGGAATACTCAGCTTTGAAAAGCTGGATTTGGGCTCCAAACTTGGGCCCAGCGGAACGAGTGTTCCAGGGGTCTTGTTTCTATTGGATTTTAACTAAGTGTTTGCCCACATTGGGCTTCAGGCGGGCCCAATTGCTATTTATTTCTAGTTGGGCCTATCTACCTTTCATTTTAGCCACAGTATACAAATTAGTCGAAAAGCTGTAAATAAATTCACTCTTGAATAGGAAAATCGAAATACAACTCCAGTTTGAAGATTAATTACACTGCGTGGATTTGCAAGACATATCAGATATTCACAAGAGAAAAGTATTTACAGCTGGCCAAGCTATTGGGTTCAATGCCTAGGACCAATGACCTAGGCCCAGACTTGTCGCAATTCATTCTTCCCCATCTGGCTAATATGCAAGTCTGGCCCATCTTGACTCACATAAACGGGCCTTGAAGATCTGGCCTATGGCCTTGGCCATTGCATTACTATACTTGCGAGAATTCATCAATAAAGTAATTACACATCTAGCAGCAGGTGTTTTAAATCATGAAATCAGAAATTAAACTTATTACAGTACTCCAAATAAAAATGAAAGCTTTCATGAATTAGAACATTATATTATAACCTATTAATACATGAAATAACTATATAAAAGAAACTAATCTATTACAAATTTCTGCATAATTAACAACCTAAAGAATCCCCTGCCTTTTTTGGACATGACTTGTCCATCAAAGCTTGGTCTCTTCTCGTGTTTAGAACAACATGATTCAACTTTCAGCTTTTGAGCCTGCTGATTTGGTCAAATAGTGACCAAATCTGCAGGTACTAGACCAGGGTCAGCTAACAACTTTGTGGCCATTCTCATGCCAAAACAACAAAATCACATAAAGATTTTAGTACACTATCAACTATCATATCTAATTCTGGGCTCTAACACATGCTGATTTGGCCAATCAGTGGTCAAATCTACAAGTTATAGCCTACTTGACTTCAAACAAGGCAAACATTACACTACAGTCATTTATAAGCAAGAAAGGCATGGATAACAGCTTTAATAGCTAAAGTAAAAGAAAATCAGCAGAGAGTTTCATCTTATGCAAGTCCAGGTTTTGACATTTTTAGGAAGACTACATGTATCAAACTCACACAAGTGCGCATATCAGTATATCTCTATTTGCAATCATATCAGCTAAGTTCAGAATATGCTAATCAAACAAACACAAAGGAAAACACTCATTTGTTACACACATTCTTGTAAACTTGATATTTTATAATTCATCAAACAAAAACAGTTACATAGGGGGGGAGGGGGGAGGGGGGTGAATCAGTACCTTAAACAGCAAAAAAATAGCAACTTCTAAGATGAAAAAGCACTGGTTGAATAAGCTCAACAAGAAGAAAGGAGCAGCAGCAGAACTCAAACAACCTAGCAACCAAGTGAATTCCAGAGTTTCAAAACTAAAACCAACCACTTGAAAACCAGAAATCCCAATCAAATAAACCTAGAAAACTCTCTATTTCAAACCATTTCTAGCTTGTTAACAGAAGGGAGAAGTTTCTTGGAAGTTTTCTGAGATTTTCTCAAATCTGAAATTTTCAGAGAAAAGAGGAATTTTATGCAGAAAATAATACTAATGATTGCTAATGATTGTGTGTGATTGTGTATGATTGTGTGTGTGTGAGTGAGGGAATGTTTCCCTTTTATAGAGTGCACAAAAAGCGTCCAAAGAAAGGAATATTCTGACCTAATTCCTTATAATGCAGAATATTACAGTATTTTTATACAGCTGTCCGTCCTTTTTCCTTATCCAAAATTAGCATTTGCTAAGGATAGGGACAACTGTCCTAAATTCTAGAACTTCCTGATTTTTACCTAATGTGAAACTCCAATTTTACCCTTTAAATTCCTGCCTATTCATTTTTACCTAAACTCTTTTGGTTCAATTGAGTCCCTAAAGTTTCTATTGATTTCAATCATGACAAACAAGGACAAGCCTAGAAAGGATTGGAAATTCGAATCAAAAGTGCCTAAGAAAACAAATGGCTGCAATCAATCAATAAACAGAAATATTTAACTAATAAAACCTAAACAATGCTGAATTCAAACACCTAGTGCATCTGCAATTAAACAGAAACAGAACTACAAATACTAAAGAGACCTTAGACCAGTTTTGAAACTAACATAGAAGAACAGTGAGACCTAATTAATCTAAACTCATGCAATTGAATACTGGAATTCATACATGCTTCAATTAATTTTCTCGAATAGGAACAAGTAATCAACCAAGCAGTCGTGAATAAAGAAAAGAAAAATCTAAAATTAACCCTAATACATGTGGCTAATCAGGAACATTTGAACATGGAAAAAGAAACAACAAATAAGAAAACAGAAACCAAAAAGAAAAATAAAAGAAGTTACCTAATGCTATTTTTGTCACGACCTCAACCCCAGGTCGTGATGGCACCCAACATACTGCTAGGCAAGCCTGACCAACTAACAACCTCACCCGTTTTCTTATAAAGTTTATTATTAGCTAGCGCAGTTAAAATGCCCAATTACCAAAACAAAAGCTTGGAACAGAGTTAAATATGCAGAAATTCAAATGATAATACCACTACATAGCCCGAACAGATCTGGTGTCACAAGTCTGAGCCTCTAATACAAGTTTAACAGCCTACTACATAATCAGTCTAGGAAATGTGGATAAAACAAAAGGATAGAAGGGAGAGATCAGGGCTACGGACGCCATGCAGCTACCTCGATACTCCCGGGTATGTGCTTCCCGACTGAAAATCCTCAACAGCCTCAGATGCACCTGGATCTGCACGCAAGGTGCAGGGAGAAATGTGAGTACTCCGACCCAGTGAGTAATAAGCATAAATAATGACTGAGAATAAGAAATCCTGGAGAAACACAGAGTAATCTATAATGCGGCAGTTTAAAACAAGTAATATGAAAGCAGTAAACCAATGGAAAACGAAATATGATAATTTAGCAACAAGTAAGTAGTTAAGTGATAGATAGTAAAAGAAAAATCAACACATAGAACGGTACCCTATAGTACCCGCTGCGGCGTGCAGCCCGATCCATATATTTATCGTCGACGGCGCTCACTGGGGGTGTACAGACTCCGGGAGGGGCCCCTTACGGCCCAAGCGCAATAACAAGCCATCTCGTGGCACCAATCTAGGCCCTCGGCCTCATATCAATATCAGTATACCACTGCTGCGGCGCTCAACCCGATCCCATAGTATCCTCACATCTGGCCCTTGTCCATACTCAGTCCAGAAATTATATAAGCCCCTCGGGCATTAGTAAAACAGTAGTTCTCATCCCAAAACATCATTTAACATATCATTTTAGTTTCAAAAACTAAGTAAAAGTGGCTGAGTTGTAAAACAGTAGAAAATGGTACGACTGAGTTCAAGTAGTAAATCAAAACGGTGAGGAAATAGTGATAAAAAATCCGCGAAGGGTTCAAATAGTTGGCACAAAGCTCACACAGAATCAATAGAGGGAACCTCGCCACAGAATCACGAACGTATGCCAAATAGGCCAAACACCCCTTCTCGACCATTCGCCGAGCCTTCATATATGAGATAACACTACGGGTAGAATGACCAGGAGTCCCTCTCCACTCTAAACGAGGTAAACCCGGTAAGGCTAAGATCACAGCCTTGGCATGACAATCCAAGATGGCGTGGTAAGGTGCAACCAGTCCATCCCCAGTATGACATCAAAATCGGCCATGTCCAGCAGTAATAAGTCTACTCAGGTCTCAAGACCCCCAATCACAACCACGCAAGAACTATGAACACGATCTATCACAATAGAATCACCCACCGGGGTGGACACATAAACAGGAGCACTTAGAGAATCGCTGGGCATGACCAGATGCGGCGCAAAATAAAACGACACATAAGAGTTGGTAGACCCTGGATCAAATAGAACTGAAGCATCCCTACTACAAACTAGAACTGTACCTGTAATAACTGCATTGGAAGCCTCAACCTCCGGCCTGGCTAGAAGAGCATAAAATCGAGGCTGGGCCCCACCACCCTGGACTACATCTTTGGGACGGCCTGCTGCTGGCTGGACTCCACCTCTAGAGGCCTGCGCTCTACCTCTAGCACCTCTACCTCCACCTCTTGCACCTCTACCCCCACCCCTAGCTGGCAGAGCGGGCTGTGGAACACTTGGTACCTGAATCATGGCACGGGAACCCGGATGCTGAGAGCTGCTCGATGCTCGAGGACAATATCTAGCAATGTGCCTCGTGTCGCCACAAGTAAACAAGCCCTCGGCTGCTGGAGATGACGACCCTGGAAACTCTGAAGCGGAGGTGCATTGATAAGAGCTGGTAATGCACTGTAGGACTACTGATTGGAATACTGCATGTGAGAACCACGACCACCTGGGCACTGTGAGAAGCCTAAAGTGCTGACTGAAAAGGCCTAGGAGGATGGCCTCTACCATACGAATCTCTACCTCCAGACGAGGTGCCACTGAATCTTCCTGAATGACGAGTCCTCTTGTCAGACCCCTGACCACCTCCCTGCGATAAAACCGTCTCAACTCTCCTGGCCACATTGGCCGCCTCCTGAAAGGAAATCTCACTCCCCGTCTCCTTAGCCATCTGAAGTAGAATAGGCTGAGTGAGCCCCTCAATGAACCTCCTCACCCCTCTCCCTCTCAGTGGGAAGTCCAAGTAGAGCATGACAGGCCAAATCAATAAACCTGGTCTCATACTGTGTAACAGTCATAGAACCCTGTTGGAGACGCTTGAACTGCCTCCGATAGATCTCTCTCTGAGTGACGGGAAGAAACTTCTCCAAGAATAGCTGAGTAAACTGCTCTGAAGTTAAAGCTGGCGATCCGGCTGGTCTAGCCAAACAATAATCTCTCCACCAAGTCTTGGCGGATCCAGATAAGCGAAAAGTAGCAAAGTCGACCCCATTGGTCTCCACTATCCCCATGTTCCTGAGAACCTCATAACAGTTGTCTAGATAATCCTGGGGATCCTCAGAAGATGCACCGCTGAAAGTGGCAGTGAAGAGCTTAGTGAACCTGTCCAATCTCCACAAAGCATCGGCAGACATAGTTGCTCCATCACCGGTCTAAGCTACCACACCTGGTTGTACTGCTCCAACTGGCTGAGCTGCTGGAGTCTGAAACTGTGGAGCCATCTGCTCCAAAGTGCGAGTAGCAGGAGTCTAGGCTCCTCCTCCAGCCTGAGAGACGGCTGGTGCTATAGGAAGCAAGCCTGCCTAGGTGACACTCTCCATGAGGCCCACTAGACGGACCAGAGCATCCTGTAGTACTGGGGTAGCAATGAACCCCTCTGGGACCTGATCCGGGCCCACCAGAGCTGTCTGGGCTGGAACCTCCTCGTCAAACTCAACCTGAGGCTCCACCTTTGGTATTGCTCTGGGCTGAGCTCTGCCCCTACCTCGGCCTCTACCACGGCCTCGGCCTCGCCCTCTGCTCCTCGTGGGAGCTGCCGCTGGGGGCTCGGGCTGCTGATCAGCAGATGAGGAAGCGCGTGTTCTCGGCATCTGCGAAAGAACAAAGTAGAAATTCAATTAGTCATTGAGGAACCAAACCACACGACAAGAAAGAATAGATGTGAAGTTTTTTTCCTAACTCTGTAGCCTCTGGGGATAAATACAGACGTCTCCGTGCCGATCCCTCAGACTCTACTAAGCTTGTCTGTGAATTGTGAGACTTATGTAACCTAGAGCTCTGATACCAACTTGTCACGACCCGGATTTCCCACCCTCGGGAGTCGTGATTGCGCCTACTAGTGAAAGCTAGGCAAGCCAATCAACTGAATTATTTGCCTTGTTTCCATTTTAAAATTTCAATAACAACTTAGAACTAACAATTAATAAATAGCATAATTTATCGAGCGGAAGAATAAATTTCAAACTTAAGAATTCTACTAATACAATTCCTTAGCAAAACTACCCAAGATTTGGTGTCACAACTTCACAAACTATCTAAGAGTACTACAAATAAGGGTCTAAAAGAAATAACAAAGTACTGTCTCTAGGACTACATAAAAGAAATAGCAAAATAGATAGAGGGAGACGCCAAGGCCTGTGGGCGCCTGCAGGACTACCTCGGGTCGCCTGATAAGCAAGAAGCTGAAACCTCACTGCGGTCCGAAATTTGCAGCACTGGGATCTGCACAAAAGAGTGCAGAGTGTAGTATCAGCACAACCGACCCCATGTGCCGGTAAGTGCCTAGCCTAACCTCGGCGAAGTAGTGACGAGGCTAGGACCAGACTACCAAATAAACCTGTGTAGTTAAATCATATACAGCAAAAATAGAAGCAGATAATTACAACTAAAGTTGGGCGGGGGAAACATGCTGCGGGGAGTAACAGGTGACAACAGAATAACAGTAGAAAATTATAAGGATCGCCATAAGTCAAATACCAGCAAAAGATAAGGAAATAAGAGACAAGTACACATGTAATACCGTTGCAGGCGTGCAACCCGATCCCATTTCATATAATACCGTTGAGCGTGCAACCCGTTCCCATTTCATATTGTACCATTGCAGGCATGCAATCCGCTCCCATTTCATATAATACCATTGCAGGCGTGCAACCCGCTCCCATTTCATATTGTACCGTTGCAAGAGTGCAACCCGCTCCCATTTCATGTATTACCGTCGCAGGCATGCAACCCGCTCCCATTTCATATATTACCGTTGCAGGCGTGCAACCCGCTCCCATTTCATATTTCAACACCAATCATAAAAGGGTCTCAGCAAGGAGACAATAATTTAACAACAACATCCCGCAAGGAAACAATAATATAGCAACAATATCCCGGCAAGGGAACAGTAATATAACATCAACATCCCAGCAAGGGAACAATAATATAACACCAGCATCCCGGCAAGGGAACAATAATGAAAATCCTCATACGAAGCACGAATAAACCACAATAGAGTCATAACAATTACAATACAAGACTCACGGGCATGCTTGATACCGACGTATAGATACTCGTCACCATTCCTATACGTCGTACTCCACATCTAACACATAGAAATTAAGACACAACTCCTAATCCCTCAAGCTAAGGTTAGATCAAACACTTACCTCGATGTCTCGTACACGGTTCAAGCCTCAACTATAGCTTTACCTCTTGATTCCACCACAAATTCACTCGTATCTAGTCACAAGTTACTTAATTACATCAATAAATGCTAACTAAACCTATCCTAATGCATGAAAATAAGTTTTCTAAAGTTTTTTCCAAAAAGTCAAAAATCGACCCCAGGCCCACATGGTCAAAACCCGAGGTTCGAACCAAAACCCGACTACCCATACACTTACGATCTCAAATATATAATTTATTTTGAAATCGGACCTCAAATCGAGGTCCAAATCCCCAAATTTTGAAAAAAAAAACTAGGTTCTACCCAATTCCCCCCATGAAAATCATTGATTTTGAGTTGAAATCATGTTAAAAGATGTTAAGGATTGAAGAAAACTAGTTAAAAACGACTTACAATTGATTTGGAGAAGAAGTTGCCTTTGAAAAATCGCCCTAGAGTGTTTATGTTTTGAGAAGATGTCAAAAATGGTCAAAAATACATCTAAGTGTGGATTTACAGGTCTCTGATGTCGCAATTGCAACCAGGGTTCGCAATCGGAAAATCGGGACTTTCGCATTTGCGACCAAGTCAATTTTCCGGTCTTCTTCGCATTTGCGATAGACCTCTCGCAAATGCGAAGTCGCATTTGCGATAAAACTGTCGCATTTGCGACGACTAGGCTACAACTGGAGGATAGCATTTGCGATATATTCCTCGCATTTGCAAGGTAGGCTGGCCTGGGCTATTTTCGCATTTGCGACATAGCCTTCGCATTTGCGAGCCAGGCTTTGCAAATGCGAAGCCTGCAGGCCTGCAATAGAACAGCTGAAACCTGCAATTTTCCCAAGTCCGATTCTACTCCGTGGCCTATCCAAAACTCACCCGAGCCCTCGGGGCTCCAAACCAAACATGCACACCAACCTAAAAATATCATACGGACTCGCTCGTGCATTCAAATCACTAAAATAACATCAACAACTATGAATTTAGCATCAAAATCATGAAATCACCCAAGAACATCAAATTTCCAAATTTTTCTCAAATGAGGTCCGATTCATGTCGTTTCAAGTCCGTTTCTTACCAAATTTCACAGAATCAACTTAAATCACATATAAGACCTGTACCGAGCTACGGAACCAAGATACCGGCCCGATACCATCAACTTTCAAACACATTTCATTTTCAAAAAAACTCATGTATTTTTCAGAAAACAATTTCAAAAATTCATTTCTCAGGCTAGGGACCTCGGAATTCGATTCCGGGCATACGCTCAAGTCCCATATTTTTCTACGAACCTCCCTAGATCGTTGGAACACGGATCCGAGTGCGTTTACTCAAAATATTGACCGAAGTCAACTTAAATTTATTTTAAAGGCAAAATTCATTATCTTTCATAGATTTTCATATAATGGCTTTTCGGCTACGCGCCCGGACTGTGCATGCAAATCGAGGTGAGGTAAAAAGGAGGTTTTCAGGCCTCAGAATACTGAATTTGTTTCTAAAACCAGTGATGACTTTTTGGGTCATCACACCCCTTGAGTGGGATTTTTCCACGTAAAAATCCCGTGTCTCATTTACTTTCAGTTTCATTAGTATTCTCAGAAGAAACTCATAGAGGACCAGGTGCTCTATAGTTGGTGGACTCATATAAACTAACAGTGATGCCATGCATGATATTGTGAGTGAGTGTTAATGCAAGAAGGGTGATGCCGTGCCATGATTATGAGAGTTAATGCACGAAGGGTGATGACGTGCTATGATTATGAGAGTTAATGCACGAAGGGTGATGTCGTGCCATGTTATGATAGAGTTAAAGCACGAAGGGTGATGACATGCACATTTATATTGTTTCTATTTATGCATATGGTGAGGAAGAGTGATAAAACATGAAGGGTGATGCCGTGTACTTTTTGTGTGTTGTGTTTATTTGTGGTTATAAATTCAAGTGTTTTAACTATTCAGATACATTTACTGCTGTGATCCTTTGTGGTGGAACCCCATAGTGTGTGTGTGTGTATATATATATATATATATATATATATATATATATATATATATATTTCAGTACTTCAAATTTCAATAATTATTTTATTTTAATTCAATTAGTTACTCAATTAAATTCCCTTAAACCTTCTGAGGTTGTATTTTACTTAAAAAGGAATTTCTACTAAGTCAATTTATCAAATCCCATGTTAAAGGTAATAATTAACTCGATGTTGTATTTTAATTGAAAATGGTACTTTCTTTATTCAAACGATTTCTAAAAATAACTTCATCTTTTCTTGCTGAGTTCCTAATTGGTGTTAGAAGTTGTACTCTATTTTATGTTATGTAAATGAGACTCCTTGAACATCTTAATTGCATTGGTTATGGACCCTATGTACTGAGTAACATGAGAACGTTGTTGTGTAAAGTGAGATAGAAATATGTGGGCACAAGGTGCCGGGTGTGCTAAAGGTTTTGGTAATTGAGGTTATGATATGAGACATCGAGTTTGAGATTGCTGGAATTGTGCATCAGAAATGATATGATTTATTGAGCTGACATCGCCTTCCTTATTTGAGTTCATTTTTACTTGTCTGTGTTCCGGCTATGTTGGTGTTAATCCACTTGGTTATCTTTCGTTTCCATCCGTGTTTCCCTTTATTGTTTCTACTGATTGTAGATTGTTCCTTCCCTGTTGTTGATATTACTTCGTTACCTCTATCTTGATATTTGCTATCATATCCTGTTTTATCTGTTTGACCAGTAGGTGTCTTGACTGTTCCTCGTTACTATCCCACCTAGGTTAGTCTTGATACTTACTGGGCATCGCTGTGGTGTGCTCATACTACACTTCTGTATATTTTTGTGTACAGATCCAGGTATTTGATCGGTAGTAGCTGTGCGGGTCGTCGCGGTGGAGACAAGATAACCTGCTGTTGCGTTCCCAGGCCTCGGAGTCACCTTTGTTTGTATTTACATTCCATTGGTGCCTTCTCGTTCTGGAGCAGCATTGTATTTATTCTTGTATAACTACTCTTAGAAAGACTTATGACTCGTACCACCGATTTTGGAAAATTGTGGTTTGTTCAGAGTTTTTTAATTTGAAGCTAGTAAATGTCAATGTTATTTCAACTAATGTTAGGCTTACCTAGTTTAGAGACTAGGTGCCATCACGAATTCTTCGAAGGAATTTTGGGTCGTGACAGAATTCTTTCACACACAGTTGTAGTCAAATCATTGTGTGATTAAGTTCTATTAGAATTCTATCTCACTTTAGCTTTTTTGTATTTCATGTTTTAGTTTACTATATATTTTAGACTAATTTTGTATACTTAATTACTTACTAAGAGAAAACTGAAATATGTAGTAATTTTTATAAGCGAGAGCAATTTTCTTACCTTTCTTATTTTCATATGTGATGTCCGATGAATATGAATTTGAGTTCAAATTCAAATATATATGTTCCTATTAACATGTTTGCATTCATACCTAAATAAATGACACGGTTACCTTATTACATTAAGAAGAAACTATGCATGTGATATATATTTCTAAATTAGCAGGTGCATTTTGTGTAACCAAAAAAAGCAAAAAAAAAAAAAAAATATCTACGATGAAAAAAAGAGTAAAAATTTATCTACCTATCTGAATAATAATTTAAAAGAAGAATACAATTATTACAAACCACACTAAGAAGAAAATGAAAAAGAAGAAAATGAAAAACACATGGGTTGCCTCCCAATAAGTGCCTGATTTAACGTCGCGGCACGACGCATGTTACCATCATCATTTGAAATTGATCAAGGCCACCACGTGGATGTCATCAAATTTTCCCAGGTAGTGTTTGACTCGGTGCCCATTAACTCTGAAAACTTCACCATTTTTATTATTCAAATCAAGAGCACCAAATGGAGTCACATGTACCACTTCAAAAGGGCCACTCCATTTTGGCATGAGCTTTCCCAGAAACAGTCATAACCGAGAGTTGAATAAGAGAACCAAATCACCCTCCTTGCATTCCTTTCTCCGGGCATATTTGTCATGTAAGTACTTCATCTTGTCCTTATACAAGGACGAGCTGGAATAGGCATGGAACCTAAACTCATCAAGTTCATTGAGTTGCTCTACCCGGAGATTTGCTGCAACATCCCACTCAAGATTTAACCTCTTCAGCAGCCATATGGCCTTGTGCTCTAACTCAATAAGAAGATGGCACGCTTTCCCAAATACCAACCGGTACAGAGACATAGCAATTGGAGTCTTATAAGCAGTCCTGTAAGCCCACAAAGCATCATCCAGTTTCCTTGACCAGTCAGTCCTATTTGCATTAACAGTTTTTGACAATATGCTCTTTATCTCCCTGTTGGACAACTCAACTTGTCCACTAGCCTGAGGATGATAAGGAGTTGATACCCTATGATTGACACCATACTTTGCAAGCAAAGTGTCAAATTCCCTATTGCAGAAATGAGAACCCCCGTCACTAATGATCGCCCTAGGAGTGCCAAACCTTGTAAAAATGTTTTTCTTTAAGAAAGCCACTACACTCCGTGCCTCATTGTTACGCAAAGCCATTGTTTCAACCCACTTGGAAACATAATCAACAGCAACAAGAATGTGCGTGTTACTACATGAACTCACAAAAGGTCCCATGAAGTCAATTCCCCAAACGTCAAATATATCAACCTCAAGAATAGTGGTGAGAGGAAGTTTATCCTTCTTGGAGATTCCACCAGCTCTCTGACACTCATCACATCTCTTCACAAGCTCACTAGCATCTCTATACAATATAGGCCAATATAAACCACAACTGAGCACCTTTGAAGCAGTTCTCTCCCCACCATGATGATCATCGTAGGGAGATGAATGACAAGCATCAAGAATACTCATTTGCTCCTCTTCCAGGACACATCTCCGGATCACACCATCATTACAAATCTTGAACAGATAAGGCTCGTCCCAGTAGTAGTCCAAGCTACCCTGTTTAAGATTCTTCCCTTTGTTTAGAAGAGAGCTCACACGGGACAATGTCGGTAACAAGAAAGTTGGAAACATCAGCGAACCGAGGCATGTTATTCACAGATACGGAGAGGAGTTGCTCATCCAGGAATGAATCATTAATTTCGAGGCCATAACAGGGCCTCCCCTCCTCCTCCAAGCGGGACAAGTGGTCCGCCACTTGGTTTTCACACCCTTTCCGATCAACAATCTCAAGGTCAAACTCTTGAAGCAATAGAACCCATCTCTTCAATTGAGCCTTAGATTCCTTCTTTGTTATCAGGTAACGGAGTGATGCGTGATCAGTGTTGATACCCAATTTGTTCCTATATTTTTTATATGCATAAATACTTTCTAAACACACACACACACACACACACACACACACACACACACACACACACACACACACATATATATATATATATATATATATATATATATATATATATATATATACAAGCATGCACAAGGTTTTTATAATTTCCTATAATTTTAAAGATTTTAAATTGATTTATTTCCTTCCCTATTTTTCATAAATTTCCCAATAATAATCCCTCAAATTATTGTTGTTTTGATTTAGTATTTTAAATTCTATATTTATACCAAAATATGGTTAAGATATTTTTATGCATTTTTATAATTGCATTTTGTATTTTTAAAGCTAAATTGCATATAATTGCAATATTAGCCCTGTTAATGTATAATTACATTTATATGCATAAAATCGACCTTCTATATTTTTAAAATGTTAAATATCTATTTTAAATCATTTTGGTACACAAAACTATTTTTTAAGAATTATCTATTATTTATTATAAATTATATAGGGGTGAATTGGCTATTTAAAATATAGCCAGATTGCATTTCAATCTGAGCCCCAATTTTAACCCAACCCCAGCCCAATTTCTAATCAAATTACCCGACACAGGCCCTAAATGAAACTACCAGACCCAAGACCTGTCAAATCCTGGTCGTTGATCCAAAAGATCAACGGCCCTCGTTCGTTCCTTACTTTTTTAACTCTAAACGACTCCTAGCCCTAACTATTTTTCAGAAACCGCCGCCTCTGTATTCTCTCATCTCCTCTCCTCTCTCAGTAACTCAACCAAACCCTAGCCCTTTCAACCACCGACCTCTCTTCTCCGGTCTTCTCCGGTGATCTCCCATCAACTCCTAAACCTCCAATGGCTCCTCTAATGCCATGCTTGCCTTCACTAAGGTCTTCAAGGGCCCAGGGCCATGCAGACTTGCATGTAGGGTTCGTCACTTGTCTGTTCTTGGATACTTCAGTGTGATTTCGAGCAAAATCGTGTTGTATTTGTTACGATCCTTGGGATTCTAGACAGGTTCTTTCATCTCTATATGGGTTCCCTCTGAAACCCTAATTTCTGCCTATATCTCCTAGATATGTACAGATCTAGAACGGTTTGAGTTCGTTTCTTTAATGTTGTACACTGTCCTTGGAATTCTTTTACAAGAATCATTGATTTCGAGTGTTTTTCACCTTCTTCTAAAAATTAGGGTTTCAGAACTACTTCAAGATGTTGTTTAAACTGATTCTTTATGTTTAAGCTCCTATTTCTTGCATATTTTGACTGATTCTATGTTTTTACTACCTCTTCAACGCGTCTATGTTGAAAGCCCTAATTTTCTAGATTTCTTCGTTTGATTCTGTGTATTAGCATGATTGATCGTTGTTTGTTTGAGCTTCTGTGACTATCTCTCCTCGAATGTGTTTCTACTGAGTTTCTTATGCCTAACTTACATCAGCTCTATGTGCTTGTGTTTGTCTTGACTGATCAAGATTTGCCTCTATTTATATGCTAAAACATGACTCATGACTCTCTCTTTGATTGACTCTGAGCTCCCTATTTCTTGGATTGATTTGAAAACTTCCCTTTAGACCTTAGATTCTCCTGTTTAAATTTGGTTTATTTGCTTATTCTTGGGAACCCATGTTACTCTCTTTAAATCAGTAATTTCGAATCCTTGATTCCCTGATTTACTATGTGTTATTTTTCGATTATTTCCATATTCTGCAACTTTATTTTTTTTCTTACCTTATTTGGTTAACCGAGTATTTTACTTATTCCTCATTAGCTGTTTCCTTAATTAAACCCCTATGTACTTACCCCTAATTGTCTATTCTGTACCTGATGCTCTACTTGATTTCCTTCCTTAAATATTTTCTGCCCATTACCGTTGGTTGATTGCCCCTTAATTAAAGGAGTACTTGCATTGATTTGATTCTGATTAGTACTTGGTTCCATAATTACTTAGCTACTGTGATTCTTGCCTTATTTTACCTAATTTTTGAACTACTATATATACATACTCTCTCATTAACACAAACAGACGAACACACTGGTTCAAAAACTCTCTCCCACACTCAAAAGCTTTCTGCTCTCTCTCTTTGGTTACTTGCTATTATTACAAGTTAGCCGGCTACAAGCCAAGGCTAATTATTGTGCTCTCCTATTCTTCACTTTGTGTTTACTATCTCTTCACTAGTATGTTCTGATTTCAATTCAAGTCCCAAAACCAATATGTTTCTTTTACTGCTTCAGTTTATCGTGTTTCTTATTTGTTTCTATCTATGGTTCTGTTGTTCAACATGTAATTGATATGTTTACATTACTGTTTCATCTAGCATGCTAGTCTAACCCCTTAGGGCTCTTCAAAACATGTTCTACACCCTCCTTTAGTAGTCTGTCTCAACATGACTCTACTTACTTTAAATGTTTGTTTACTTGTTATCCAGTTTGATATGCATGCTGATCTGACACTTTAAATGGCGGATTCTATGATTGTTTCTGAAACTCTTACTGTGTTGGTACCAATAGCTATCCCCTAATCCCTTAAACCCACAAGAACTGCTATGTTCCTGATATTATGTGCTCTATATGTCCCCAATTTCCATTCCCCTGTATGGAAGACTGTTATTTGAGCATTGCTGAATTTGTTTGTCTAATTACACCATTGTTTTTTTTAAAGAAAAGCTGTTTTCCCAACAATCTCTTTGCTTACAAAGTTATTTCAACTGAGTCTTTTACACTGTTTTCCTACTGAAACTTTTTCAAACTATGTCAAGCACTCTCAATCTATTCCTAAGTCCCTAGGTTCCGCCCCCTCTAGTGTGTGTACAACCTTGGGATCCTTTCGAGAACCCTCTGAACTCTGGCACACTGAGGCTGGCCTTTCCACACCGCACTTATTCAATTTGGTTACCAAGTCTAGGTGTGAGCACTTCCCGGGATCCTTGAGATCCTTAGGGAACTCTGACGCACCTAGACAATGATATTGTCTTTGAAATTGGCATTTGAGGCTATTGGAGGTTTGGGGAAATCACTTAGGCCTTCTTCAAGCTCCTTATAGTGTAACTTCTTCTTTTTCTTATCTACATTATGTAATTTGTTCATCTGGTTTATAATAATTACTTGTAAACAGACATTGGGGTTGGCTAGTGATAAGGGGAGGGTATTTATATATGTTATCAATATCAATGGGTAGAAATCATGCCTTAGGTCTACGTTTCCTATATGCGCATTAGAATCCATGTCTAGGACCAATACATTCCAAGCATGTCATGCATTAGATATCATGTTCTTAGGTTTACTGTTTTAGCATCTCATTCTGATACTCTTGCTATCATTTAGAAATCCTGTTTCTAGGATAAATGGCATTAAAATAAAACTACTACTCCTGTACACTTGACCACATGCTCTAAAAGACTGCAACCTTTTATGCATCTAGAAATCCTGCTTTAGGAAATTCTGCAATCATGCTGTGCATTTAGAAATCCTGCTTTAGGAATTTCGCATATAAATCATTCTGCATTTTTATGTGCATATTAGATACCCTGTTTTTAGGATCATGCTCATACTCGCTCAGTCACACTTAGTTAAACTACTGACGCGTGAAAAAGGACATAAAAATAGTCTGGCGTTTGATTATCCTGCTTAAGTAAAACCGGTCATAATCCTGTATATCTTTGCAACACTTAGAACAATATGTTTTAGGTAAAATAAGTTGTTTTAATAACCCTGATAATTGTTGTGCATTATCCTACGCCTAGGCAAGACTTAGGTAATCAACTCTTATAAAACTGGAAACTGCCTCTTTGTGTTTACTACTTAATGGTCAACGGGCTTAAAAATCAATAGGCAAATTGATAGGGCCCCTACTTCTGAGTTTATAAACTACATATCCCGTGTGTTCAGATATTCGCTTAGATATCATGTCCTAGGATACTGATTAACAATATGGCCCTTATTTGTATTTGAGTCATGCTGTTTTACGTGCATTATCTGTAGAGGTGAACTTGAGCCCTTATCTGCTATTTCATGCTTTTATTTGCCGAAGTCCTATATGTTCTTGGTTATCGCCTTAGTATTTTCTCCTTTACAACCTTAGGGGTCTGTCTAGAACTACCTATAGGTAGAGGTCCTAAAATTCCTCCAGGGCCATTAAGAAGGGACGGGAAACAGCACGCAATAGAGATCGCTATCCAACACTCGCTTTAATAACCACTCGGGGTGGGAAGGGTAGATATGGATATGATGACCGGTGCGCTAATGCCACGCGTAGCCCCTTTCTGAGGAGTGATTACCGGGCATTGTACTGATGTGATCCTATAGGCTAACCAACCTAGGACCCTTCTTTTCCAAGATACCTTTTTTTTAAAACTTCGTTTCATATGTATACGACTTGTTTAAATTCTTGTCTTATTATTTCAGTTATACAATGTCCAACACGCTTTGCTTGCAATTATTTGTTTTAGCTATTAATTTGTTAATGGACTAATTCGTAAGTATAAGTTCGGTTGAGACCCACAGTTGTGGACCGAGAGGGGTGCCTAACACCTTCCCCTCAAGGTTATTTCGAGCCCTTACCCTAATCTTTGGTAATGCAAACTAGTCTAAGAGTTAATCGCTCTAGCTGCCCTAACTCACCATAATCCATTAGGTGGCGATTCTTCAAATACCCAATTCCCAAAAGGAAATGATTTATTACCCCTATGAATGTCGAAACCCGGACTTCCCCGTCAAAAAGGGAAAAAGGGGGCACGACAGCATGGCGACCCTGCTGGGGAAACCTTTAGGTTCTTACCATAACGAATTTCTTTTTATGAATTAGTCCAAGCATGCTTTACCCCGTACCCTTTTCCCTTATTTTTTAACTGTCTGTTTTCTTTTAAGCATTTATGGTTCTTTATTCCTGAAACTGACTTGTCTCTTTTTTCGTGTAACCGTCTTTCAATTATTTAAATACTATATTTATTTTTTCCTTACGTGCAAATACATGACTACATGTTATTAACAGCTGCATAAATAATGCTCCGTATCATATTCCACTCGTGCGCATCAAATCCTATAGCAACGCTTTAATGAGTGGTTGCGCTCTTCCTATTTACTACCCTTAAATTCGGAAAGGCTTATTTGCGGTAAAACCAGTCGATCAGCGGTGCAGTTGATGGTTCCGTGCCTTCCCCCTCGAGTTGTCCACTCGAGGGTACCAGTGTAAAACTCCATAGAAACCTTACTCTGGTAAAAATTGTGCATGCATCATGGTCAAACCTAGTCGGATCAGTTATGATGTCCGCATAGTGATCCTTTAAGATAAGCCTTATCCAAAGTCCATCGGGTTTTCCATAATCTCAACGAACACAACCACGTTCTGTGCATTAATTTGGAGAACTAAATGCCGATATGTCGACCATAAATGTATAAATAGTCGAGTCTGGTGGGGATAAGGTCTAACCCTTTTGTTTTGCAGAATATGAGGCACGAGGTCCCCAGATTCGGTATGGTTTTAGCAATATCCCACCATTGCTGCTAGATTGGTGGGAAGACCTTTCCTCAAGTGACAAGAAACATGTGAGAAAGTACCTGGGTAACATGCCCTCTTTGCTATATATTGAGCCAAACAACAAACTGATCGAGGCTGCCACTTTATTCTGGGATAGTGAGAGGGTTGTGTTTCGTTTCGGCGACATAGAAATGACACCGCTTCTGGAGGAAATTGGAGGGCTTGCGGGATTGACTTGGGACAGTCCTGGGCTATTGGTACCAGAAAATCGTACGGGCAGGGGATTTTTGAAGATGATGGGGCTGAAGAAGAATATCGACCTAGTGTGCTTGAAGGAATCTTACATACCTTTCGAATACCTGTACGAGAGGTATGGCCATAGCAAGTCTTTCCGCACCTACCATGATGAGATCTCTCTCACTTCTATGGGGCACATCCACCGCAGAGTAATCGTATTCATTGTGTGCTTCCTAGGCCTGATAGTGTTCCCAATGAAAAAGGGAAGAATTCACACTAGGCTGGCCATGGTTGCAAGGACCTTGATGGAAGGGATTAATGGACAGACATATACCATAGTCCTCATGATCATAGCCTACATCTATAAGGCTCTCGAGCATCTATAGTTTGTCCATGGCTGCAGTTGTGGTTGTTGGAGCATTTCCAAAAGAGTCGCTACCGCCAAGAATTTCCTCAAAGGGCTTGGAACGACCACATTGCTTTCCATCACCCCAAGCAGATGAACTACATTCCAGATAGATTTGCTCAGCCGCAAAGCGCCAAAGAATGGGTGGAGTTCTTCGACAATCTAATCGAGGAACAGGTGCAATAGATGGTTGAATGGTTCCCAATAGACGAGTTTATTATCAGATCCAGGGATGCTCCAAACTTGGTGTTGATCGGGTTGAGAGGGATATACCCATATGTCCCTATGCGAGTTATGAGGCAAACAGGCAGAAAACAGGTCGTACCAAGGGTTGTCAAGATGAGTCACTTCAGGGCAGACTTTCAAAATGATGACGTCCCTTACAAGTGCCAAGCACAACACATGTGGCACTGCAAAATAATTGTGGAGAAAAACACCGTCGAGCCAGACAGGTATCATGCAGGGTGTGAGCCTCTCTACTCGGCATGGTTGGAGGATAATCTGAAAGGAATGGTGACACCAGGGGCCGGTCGAGGGAACAGAATCATAGATGAGGAAGCTAAAGTTCAAGTCAAATACAACAGGCTGCGCAAGAGGGTCCACGACTCTGAGAATGAGCATCGGGAAATACATGAGAGGAACGAGAGGTTGATCGAGGAGTGGAAAGAGATGGCGGTCACTTCCAACAGAAAACTGGAATATCTGGAGCGAGGAATAGTGGAGCTGGAAGGTAAAGTCATAAAGAGGATTGAAAATTGCCAGAACGCTGAAGGAGCTGAAGGAGGACATCTGGCTAGAGCCTACTTGCTGTTGGGATTGCGGGAGCTGGGGGATCTATATGATGGAGTCCGGAAGATCGAATATGGGGAAGGTCCTTCTAGGACCAAATAGGCTAGATTTATTTGTTTTTTTCTTTTTCTAGAATGTAATAAGGCCAAGTGCCAGTAATGACTTATTTTATCTTAGTATAGTTTTTGGGATTCATCTATTTTTTACATTATGAAATGAAGCATTTATTGGCATTAAAAGTTCTCGAAATCTAATTGTCGCTAGGCCTACCTCGGGCACAACGAGGCTCCAAAATTAGGATGCAAATTTACGTTTCCGCAATATTTGTTTAGATACTGCAAACATTTCAGGATCCTCACTAACTTGTTACCTTTTGTTTTTCCTTACTTTTTTGATTATTCTCATCCCCTTAGGTTCTTTCAATCATACTGGCCTCATTATCATATCACACCAGATCCAGAGGCCCTCCACCTTCTCCTCCTCCAAGCAACACATAAGGCAAAGAAATGGAAAATATGGACGATTTAAGTGGTATCCGAAAGGAGAATATTGAGAATGCAAAAACCTTCGATGGCCGTAGGACTCCGGCCCCAAATGATCGGGTTTTGAGACTGGAACAAAAGATACTGGAACTGCAAGGAGAACTTGAGCAGGTTCGCAACTTGGCAAACCTGTCGCTTACCCTGAACGTCCCTGACATCAACCATCAGAACACTAAGAACCCAACACCTCCTCAAAGCACAAAAAACCAACACCCACAAAATCCTCCCGCGCCAAATCAATATGCAACTCCACCCCAAAATCTCAACCCATTACCAGCTCCGCCGCAACAACACCATCAACCAACTCATTACCCACCAACCACCACTTACCACACTCCCCAAAACACACCACCACCCATTCCCGATCCACAAAACTCCACCAACGACCACCACTACACCCAAGTTCCTGGCACCCATCAAAGCTACCCCATATATGTGGAAACTATACCTCATTCTACCCAACCAATCTCCTGCACACCGGAATCTTTCGAGAAGGACTTACTTATCAAAAACATGGTTGAAGAACTCAAGAAGTTAACAAGCCGAGTTCAAGGTGTTGAGGGCAACAGAGAAATAGAGGGTTTTAACTATGAAGATCTGTGCATACAACCAGATGTCGAACTACCAGAGGGGTACAAACCTCCCAAGTTCGAAAAGTTCGATGGTACAGGTGATCCCAGGGTTCATCTAATGACCTATTGTGACAAGCTTATTGGGGTCGGGAAAGATGAGAAGATCCGAATGAAGCTCTTTATGAGGAGCCTTACTGGGGACGCCTACTCTTGGTATATTAGCCAGAATCCCAAGAAGTGGTCCAATTGGGTAAGCATGGCTTGGGATTTCATAGACCGGTTCAGGTTCAACATAGAGAATGCACCGGATGTCTTCTACATTCAGAATCTTAAGAAGAAACCTACGGAGACTTTCCGCGAACACGGTACCCGTTGGAGGTCAGAAGCGGCCAAAGTCAGGCCCTCTTTGGAGGAAGAACAGATGAATAAATTCTTCATCAGGGCACAGGACCCACAATACTATGAGAGGTTGTTAGTTATCGAAAATCACAAATTCTCTGACATCATCAAACTCGGAGAAAGAATCAAAGAAGTAACCAAGAGCGGGATGGTAACAAACTTCGAGGCCTACAAGCCACGAATAAGGCCCTACAATCAGGTGGCATATCGAAGAAGAGAGATGTTGGGGTAGTAATGGTAGCCCAGGGCTCAAAAACTCCACTTACCTATCAGACACCTCCGCCCACATATCAAACACCTCCGCCCACATATCAAACACCTCCACCCACATACCAAGAATCACCGCCCACATATCAACCTTCATCGCCCAGATATTCCTAACCAGCCTCCGTCCATCACACCTACAACTCCCAACCATCCCACTTCCAATCACCGCTGGCTCGTCTAAATTATCCAAGACCACGACCAAACTTTGACCGCAAGCCACCCAGACAGTATACCGCCATTGCTGAGCCCATCGACCTACTATATGAAAGATTAAAAGCCGCCGGTTACGTCACTCCTGTTCCTGCTGTGGCATTAGAAAATCCATCCCAGTGGGTCAATCCGAATAGAACATGTGCGTACCATTCTGGTATGAAAGGGCACACCACTGTTGAGTGCCGGACATTGAAGGATAAGATCCAGACGCTAATTGACAACAAGGTCATACAAGCAAAGGAAGGCGCACCTAATGTCCGCAACAATCCCCTCCCTGATCACAGGGGTGATGGTGTGCATGTGATAGAGACAAATGAAGAATGGGACTCTGAGGGGTCGATCAGGCTTATTCGAGAAGGCGATGACTTTAACGTTGCAGTCACACTTACTCCTATTGTGGTTCAGACTCAAGCACCAATCGCGGTTGAGATAACTGTATCAGCTCCATTCTAGGTGGAAGTTTCTCCGCCCGCAGCCATCCCTACTCCGTTTGAAGTAGAAATGGTCACACCTTTCACTATGACAGTATCAACCAGACCCCCATTCAACTCAAAAGCAATACCCTTGGATTATGTCACCGAGGCTCGGCGTAAAGGGAAAGCCAAGGTAGAGGAATCTGACGTTGCACAAGGAATGATTAGAACCGGAAGAATCTATACACCTGAACACATGGGGGGTTCAAGTAAGGAGGCCACTACTAGGCAGCCTATCATTGAGACCGAGTCAGATGACCTGTGGAGGAAAGTACAGGTGAAGGAGTACTCTGTTGTTGACCATCTGAACAGAGTCCCTGCTTAGATATCTATCTTATCGCTATTGCAGAATTCAGAGGCACACACGATCGCCTTAATGAAAGTATTGAGTAAGGCTTACGTACCCAATAACATCACCGGTGGAGAAATGGCCAACATGGTTGGGCAAGTACTGGAAAGTAATAAGATCATCTTCCATGAAGATGAGCTACCACCCGAGGGACTGAATCACAATCGAGCATTGCATATTATGGTGCAATTTGAAGACAAGTTCATTCCCAAGGTCTTGGTTGATGGAGGTTCGAGCCTAAACATCGGTCCATTGGACACTCTGAAAAGGTTGGATAAAGGTTTCCATGAGATACGGGCAGAAAGCATGAATGTGAAGGCTTTCGATGGGTCCCAGAGGGCCACGATCGGGGAAATCAACCTTTGCTTGCATATGGGGCCAAAGTTCGACGTTGAATTTCAGGTGCTTGACATACCAGCCTCATATAATCTTCTGTTGGGCCAGCCATGGATCCATGCCGCTGGAGTCATTCCTTCCACGCTACATCAAGCCGTGAAGTTTGAATGGAATCGCTCGGAGGTAATCATTCACGGAGATGGAAGTAACCCCATCTACACTAGTCAAAACATCCCGGCCATTGGACATAAAAAAGGCTAGGAGGGGAAACCTATCATCATATCGAACGGGTCAATGCCATCCAGAAGGACACGTGGTGGAGTAACAAAATAGAAAGCATACTAGCATGGTCTGGATATGAACCCGGCAAAGGATTGGGAACGAACCTCCAAGGTATCACCAAACCAATACAGCTGAAAAATCATGGTACCACCTTTGGGCTCGGATACCAGTATACATGGCTAGAGTATAGGAATTGGTCGCCTCCATGGCGCGGACCGTATTACCCTCTTGAGCAGCCAGTGCCACGTTTCGAACAAGCTTTCTACCAGGCTAACACAATATGGGGGGCTGCAGAAGAAGAATCACTAGTTGGGTTGAGGAATTTGTTCTTAGAAGGTGAGGACATGGACTGCGGTGCCATAATTGAGGAGGAAGAGGAAGAAGGCCTCACTATTCAGACTGTGGAGAAGGGAGCTGTTCTCAGGAAATGGACCGCCACACCATACCGAGCCCGCCGAGTCCCTGGGTAGCTTGGCAGAATTTACTTCTATAAGCCATTCTAGGCATTTAGGATTTCCCGTAATTTTGCTTTGAGTTTTATTTGTTTCAAAATGAATGCTCGATTCATCAAGCCGTACTTTGTCTGGATAATTTTTCAAGTTTTAATCAAATGCATTTGCTCTTTATTATTCACTACTATCTTTAATTTTTTTCTTTTCTACAGCATTATTATTACTTTTCTTGATGAACCAGTAACTATGAAATGTAATGAGGCAACACAACATGAGAATAGTGATTCAGAGGAAGAGGATGAGATACCTGAGGAAATTGTCAGGGAGGTTGAAAATTTTGAGAATAAGCCTAAGTCCAATCTGGACGAGACCGAAGCAGTAGATTTGGGAGACGTCGAGACCGTCAAGGAGACCCGCATCAACATTCACTTGTCTCCAACAGAGAAAGAAGAGTATGTCCGGTTCCTAAGAGAGTATGAGGATATTTTCGCATGGTCATATGACGATATGACCGCTTTGAGCACATCTATGGTGGCTCACAAGTTGCCCACTAATCCCATGTGTCCGCCAGTAAAGCAAAAACTCAGAAAATTCAAACCAGACATGAGCTTGAAAATCAAGGAGGAAGTTACCAAGCAGATCAAAGCCAAAGTTCTCAGGGTGGTTGAGTACCCAACCTGGTTAGCTAACATTGTGCCAGTTCCGAAGAAGGATGGGAAGGTCCGAGTATGTGTCGACTACGGGGATTTAAACAGAGCAAGTCCCAAGGACGACTTCCCACTGCCAAATATACACATCCTGATCGATAACTGTGCCAAGCATGAACTCCAATCCTTTGTAGATTGCTTCGTGGGTTATCACCAGATTTGGATGGATGAAGAAGATGCAGAGAAGACAACTTTTACTACGCCATGTGGTGTATATTACTATAAGATGATGCCATTCGGTTTGAAGAACGTTGGGGCCACTTACATGAGAGCCATGAAAACCATCTTCCTTGATATGATACACAAAGAAATAGAGGTGTATGTGGACGATGTCATTATCAAATTGAAGAGGGACGCAGATCACATAGCAGACTTGAGGAGGTTCTTTGACAGACTAAGGAGGTATAACTTGAAACTGAACCCTGCGAAATGTGCATTCGGGGTTCCCAGACATGAGCTTCCTAGGACGTCTCAACTACATCAGTCGTTTCATAGCACAGTCCACAGTCATATGTAAACACATCTTCAAGATGCTGGAGAAAGATGCCGAAACAAGCTGGACAGAGGATTGTCAAAAAGCTTTTGAAAAGATCAAGGAATACTTATCCACAGCACCAGTGCTGGTCCCGCCAGAGCCGAGACGACATCTTCTACTTTATCTATCGGTATTGGATGGGGCCTTTGGATGTGTTTTGGGACAACATGACGAGACAGGAAGGAAGGAGCAGGCGATATACTACTTGAGCAAGAAGTTCACACCTTACGAAGCACGGTACTCTCTGCTTGAACGCACTTGCTGTGCTTTGACCTGGACAGCTCAGAAATTGAGGCATTACTTCTGTGCCTACACTACATACCTCATATCCAGGA